>NW_027228797.1:0-238961 GCF_019399895.1 Cardiocondyla obscurior | reverse complement strand
TGACGGTTCCGTTCCATTGCGGAGTTCGTCTCCCAATTTGATTTGATCGCTCGGGCGATGCAGTGGGGACAGGAGGCGAGAACTGTTGCCCTTGTTTCTTGTCTTCAGGGTAGAGCGCGTTCGGTTCTCTGTTCTTTTCAAGATTCCGAGGGCATGGGCTACGCGGAGCTAAGAGCAAAGCTCAAGTTATGTTTCGGGGAACCGCGGTCTTCTCAGAATTATTATTCACTTTTTACAAATCGGAGACAGAAGGAAGGGGAGGATTTTGCTTCTTTCGGGACGGAGTTAGAGCGGTTGTCTCAGTTAGCTTATCTTGAATGTCCCTATGAGGTACGGGACAAGATCGCTTGTGCTCAGTTTATTTCTGCGTTGTTAGATGGTAGGGTTAAGAGAACGCTACAATTAGAAGGAATCTCTTCACTTAAGAAGGCGATCGAGAGATCGAAAGTGATCGGGACAATTTTCGGGGAATCTTTCGATAGGAGAGTGTCAGGTTTTCAGGGGCGCGCGAGTTCTTTTAGGAATTTTAATTCTTTTCGTTCGAAAAGTCCGGGGGACGTTAAGGAAAACGAAGGAAAAGGGGAAAATTCGGTAAATCCTAGGAAGAATAAAGGGAATAAGTTTTCTCGGGAGACGAAGGGGGGGGCTCGAGGAGAGTGTTGGCTTTGTGGGAAGCCAGGACACTTTCAGAATCAGTGCCCTACCCGTAAGGGAAACTCGGAATAGTCGACCTCTTCGGGGGGTTAAAGTAAAGGGGGCCCCGAGGGAGTTATTTTCCAGAAGAATCGGCTATTCTTCACGTGATTTTTGTTTTGCAGGGAAAATTAATGGAAGGGAATGTAATTTCAGGGTTGACACGGGCTCTGATATTACTATTTTGAGTTTTAGGTTTTTCGGAAAGGGGAATTCAGGTTTGCAATCGTTCAGAGAGGGGCTAAGATTTCGATATCCTACAGGGGAAGATGTTTCTATTAGAGGAGAAGCTAAAGTTTCTATGGAGGTAGGAAAGTTTGCTCTGAAATGAGCATGTTTGTAGAGAGATTTCGGATGATTGCCTTTTCGGGGCGGATTTTCTGAGGAAGGTTGGTTTTTCCAAAATTTTTGACGAAGCTTTTGGTTCTTGTCGGAATTCTTTGAGGGTGGCCAGAGTCGAACAGACTTCCGGGGTGAATTCTTCTTTTCCTCAGAAGCTTTTTGAAGAAAGCTTGAAAGAATTAAATGATGAGCAGAAGAATGTAGCTTCTTTATTCTTTAAAAAATTTCAAGGGACATTTTCGGAGGAAATTGTTGCAGGGAATTGCGAATTAGTGAAACATAAGATTGATGTAGCGGACGCTCTTCCGATTAGACAGGTTCCTCGTCGGATTCCTTTTCGAATGAGGGATGAGGTAATGGAATTATCGAAGACATGAAGAACCGTGGGGTAATTGAGGAGTCGCGAAGTCCTTGGGTTTCTCCAGCAGTTTTAGTTAAAAAGAAGGATGGGACAATTAGATTCTGCGTCGATTATAGGAAAGTTAATGCGGTTACGGTTAAAGATTCTTTTCCTCTGCCGAGGATAGATGATATTTTAGATCGTTTGGCTGGGAATTCCTGGTTTGCTACTCTTGATCTTAAGAGTGGGTATTGGCAAATCAGGATGGATCCAAGGGACAAGGAGAAAACGGCTTTTTCCATAGGAAAAGGACTTTGGCAATTCACTGTCTTGCCTTTTGGTCTCACAAATGCTCCGGCAACTTTTGAACGATTTATGGAAAGTGTTTTAGAAGGGCTTCTTTCTAAGAGTTGTTTTGTGTATTTAGATGATATGATAGTTTTTGGAAGAAATTTCGAAGGACTTATGGAGAATCTTAATGAGGTGTTTCTTCGTTTAAGAAAATTTAATTTAAAAATCAATCCAGGGAAGTGTGTTCTTTTCAGTAGGAAAGTTAAATACTTATGTCACGTGGTTTCTTCAGAAGGGGTAGCTACTGATCAGGAGAAAGTAGCAGCAGTAATAGATTGGCCAGTTCCTCATACGAAGAAGCAATTGAGAAGCTTCTTAGGTTTTTGCTCGTATTATCGGAGATTCGTGAAAGGTTTTTCTTCGATAGCGAAGCCACTTCATTATTTGACAGAAAATTTGGTGAAATTTTTTTGGACGAATGATTGTCAGGAGGCTTTTGAATCCTTGAAGCGGGCCTTAACTTCTCCTCCAGTGTTAGCGTTCCCGAAGGAAGGTCAGTTTATTTTAGATACTGATGCTTCTGGAATAGGAATCGGGGCTGTTCTTTCACAGAAGCAAGGGGATGAAGAGAAAGTTATAGCGTATTTCAGTCGGGTTTTATCGAAGTCTGAAAGGAATTATTGTGTTACTCGACGCGAGCTTTTAGCCATTGTAGATGCAGTCAAATCTTTTCGTCATTTTCTTTTAGGAGGGAAATTTTTAATTCGCACGGATCATATTTCTTTAAGGTGGCTTTTGTCTTTTAAGGAACTCGAGGGTCAGTTAGCTCGCTGGGTAGAAAGATTACAACAATTTCAGTTCGAAATTGCTTATAGGAAGGGGTCTTCTCATGGGAATGCCGATGGTTTATCGAGACGGCTTTGTGAAGCGGAAAACTGTCGGTATTGTTTTAGGGTTGAGCAAAAAAGTCTTCCCGAAAGAGGGGAGACTGTGGCTCGAATAGTCTTCCAAGAAGAAGAGTTAGATCTTTGGAAGAAGGATCAGCGGGAGGATCCGAGTCTTAATGTTTTAATACAGGCAAAAGAGTCTGGGGAACGTCTTTTCCGTTCGGAATTTTCTTCTTCAGATACAACGGGAAGAGTTCTTAATTCATATTGGGATTCTCTCGTTTTAGAGAACGGAGTTCTTGTTGCACCGGGAGGGTGCCGTGGGGTTCGTTCTCCGGAGGGAATTCTTTTGGAATAAAGTCGTCTTCTCGTTATATTGATTAATTTCTTTTATTTCCTGCTTTTTTTTACAGACTTACACTTGCACTAAATATTTGGTAATATATAGTCCACGCGAGATACTTGTTAGCGACTAACTGTCCGCCGCGGCTGCCCCTATATATCTCCTACCGTTGCTATGCCAAAATCATAGCAATCAGCGGAATCGCGGGTGGCAACCGCGACTGTTCTCGGACTTCGCGTCCCGGCCGGAAATGCCGGGTTACCTTGATCGGCGGTGTTCTGCCGATCAAGCTAAATGGTCGCGCGCGTGCGACATTCCGGCGTTATTCCCGAGCCTCTGTTGCTAAGGGCTCGGGATATAACATTCTTTATAAGAAATGGATAGCTCCAAATTTAAGGAAGGTGCTGTTTCAATTAGTGGTTCCTCGTAAACGGATTAAGGGGGCTGGCTGATGCCCATGATTCTCCTTCGGTTGGGCACTTTGGAATCAATAAGACTTTAGATAGAATTCGGAAGCGTTTTTATTGGGTTTCTTGCAAACAAGATGTAGAGGATTGGTGTCGTTCGTGTTCGATTTGTTGTTCAAAGAAGGGACCTTCCGGCAAAGGAAAATCTCCTTTGCAAATTTACAATGTCGGATCTCCGTTTCAGAGATTACAGATGGACGTTCTTGGTCCTTTTCCTATATCTTCTTCTGGGAATAGGTTTCTTTTAGTGATTGTAGATTGTTTTTCTAAATGGGTGGAAGCATTTCCGGTGAGGAATATTAGAGCAAGAACGGTAGCTGAAGTTTTTGTTAGAGAAATTATTTCAAGATTTGGAGTTCCTGAGGAAATACATACAGATCAGGGACGAAACTTTGAGTCCGGTCTTTTGAAAGAGTTGTTGAATCTTTGGGGGATAGAAAACTAGGACTACTGCTTTACATCCACAATCGGATGGGCAGGTAGAGCGACAGCATCGTACGGTTTTGGAATATCTTTCAAAATTTGTTTCAGAAAATCAAAAGGTTTGGGATCGTTGGATTTCAATGTTTTTGTTAGCTTATAGGTCTTCGAAGCATGAGGTCACTGAGGTTTCTCCGGCGGAGCTTTGTTTTGGCAGAGATTTGAGGTAACCGTTAGATTTGACGCGGGGAATGCCTCCTCAGTCTTCTCAGTTTTCAGTTTCTCAAGGAGAGTTTGTTAGGGGTTTAAGACAAAGGCTTGATGAAATCCATTCTCAAGTCAGGAGGAAGATGGCGGTTAAGTCCTCTCGTGTTAAGGCGTTTTATGACAGGAATGTTAGAGATGTTTTATTCCAAGAGGGACAGAAGGTTTGGTTTTTTAATCCTTGTAGAGTTAGAGGTAAGGCTTCTAAATTGCAAAGTAATTGGGAAGGACCTTACTTGATTTTGAAAAAGTTAGGGGAGGTGGTGTTCTGTATTCAGAAGTCGCCTAAACATAGGAAAAAAGTCGTTCATGCGGATAGGTTGGCTCCGTATTTTAAAAGGGAAAATTAAATAGATTTTGGGGGCCGTGTTTGTTTTTTTGGTGGAGAAAATTGATTTTTCTTTGGAAACTGTTTTTCTTTTTTTCTCTTTGAGGAGGAGTTTAGCTGGACGGGGAGGAAATAGAATTTTTTTCAGGAGAAACGTGTTTCGCTCCGTTTCAAGATGAAGGAAGATTTTTCGTTAAGAAGACTGTTCTTCCCATGGTTTTTGATCTGTGGTTTTCCATGGGACGAAGGGCTAATGCCGGAACAGGAACTTGGGGAGACTTTGAGTCGGAGGGTCCACAGAAAGTTATGCCCCCCCCTTGTTTGAAGATTTTAAGAGGAGCAGCGGAATCGGGCTGGGAGCCAAGGACGGAAGCATCTTCGCGCTGAGGAAGATTCTTCGCGTCGCTTCGTGGAGTTCAAGAACTTGGACAGGAGTCCAAGGTGGAACAGGAAGCCACGGAGGCCCCCCCTGATTGTCGGGGCGACAATCCGGTGGAAGGGGGGGGGCAGTGTTACGCCCGGTACACGGAGCAGCGTGAAGCTACCGGCTCCCTCCGAAGTCTCGGTTTCCCGTTGCCAGGGGAACGAAGATTATTTATTGACTAAATGACAGTTCTGCCCGTGCCTTGAATCGGTGCAGTCGCTGTATCTTTGCATGCTCTAATTAAACTGTTCGTTCCTTTTTATAAATCGTCTCTTTCTTTCGCGGAGCTCAGGCGCCGCGAATTAGTGTGTGTGAGTGTGTGAGAGACGCGAACGCGGAGACGTTCGCCGACCCGTTCCCGGCGTAACAGTATAAAGAAAAAAAGGAGAAAGGAGGGAAAGAGGCAAAAGAGGCAATAGGAAGCGGGATGAGACAATTGACGTTGAGAAGTGGTGCGGACAAAAAAATAACCTTTAGAGAGGAAGAGAAATAGGAGGTTAGAACGTGGATTAGTGAGGCGGTATTAGAAATGAAGAAGGAAATAGAACTGGAATTTAAGGGTTGGAAAAAAGAAATGGAAGCAAGGATAAATAGAATAGAGGAAAAGCAAAGAAGAATGGAGGACATGTAGATTGATATGTACTGAGGATACTATGAGAAAGATAATGAATAGAGAGAATGAGGAGAAGAGCGAGTAACATAGTGAAAGAAGTGAGAGGAGTGGATGGAGCAAAGGAAGCATAAAATCAAGGAAAAGTGGAAAGTCTGAAATAAGTAAGAAGAGCGTAGAGAGTGACTGGCGTGTTAAAAGTAATATGAGTAAAGAAGTAATAGAAAGAATAGTAAAAAAAGTATAAGTGTAGAAAGAGAAAACGAGAAGAGAAAAAATAATATAATTATTAAAGGATGGAGAGAGGAAGGTAGGATCAAACTGGAAGAGGTGAAGGGCTTTTTAAAAGAGAAGTTAGCAATTAAAGTAAGGATCAAGGCTGTAAGGAGAAATGGGAAAGTGGTAGTGGTAAATCTAGGGAGCAGTCAGGAAAAGAGGGAAGTTATGATAAGAAAAAGTAAACTAAAGGGAGGAAGTATTTTTATTGATAACGATCTTTCATGGGAAGATAGGAAAAGACAAGAGAAGTTGAATAGATGGGTGAAAGAAGAAAGAGAGAAAGGAAAGGATATCAAAAGAGGATTTGGTAAAGTGCAAGTAGAGGGAAGATGAATAAGATGGGAGGAAATAGAGAGAGAAATGGAGAGAAAGGAGGAGGAAATTAAAAAGAAAAAAGAAGACAGGAAGGAAGGAAAAAGAGATCAGGAGAAATGAAGAGGAGGGAAAGAAGAAGGGAAAGGATAGAGAAAAGTCGGTAAACTAAGAGGATGCCAAGAAGAAAGGAGTGGAGAGAGAGAGAGGAATATGAAGGGTAAAATAGAAAAAGAAAAAAAAAGAAAGATGATAAAAAGGAAAATATTATTGCACCAGCTCTTCAGACTCCGGAGCCGGAAATTAACGAGCAACAGTCGGCGCCAAGCCTGCCACGACGATCTCGACGACGCCGACAAGTGCTCAGCCGTCAACCACCGTCGCTTCAATCCAGCCAGGGGAAGCAACTGTTCTCCACTTGCGTAACGATTTAAGTTTGCATGTAACAATCTTATTAGCAACGGCGCAAATATACGTTAAGAATCGTTATGGTCAGGAAATCCTCGTGCGTGCCTTAATCGATCTGGGTTCGGAAATTTCTATTATTTCAGAATCGCTAGCTCAAAAATTACGGCTACCACGTCAACCAGCCACAACTGCCATTTTCGATATTGGCGGCACTAAATCCGGACAAGCTCACGGTTGCCTCTCACTCGATATTACTTTGTGTACCCGGAGCGCCTATAAATTAAAGTGTTATAAAAAAAGAATAGTTACTTTATATAATTAAAAGTTTATTCTATATCAAGTAGCGATACGTCACAAGGCCAGATGTAAACTGAGCCATGCGAATAAGATAACGCGGACGCGGTCCCCATGGTATAAACTTCTCCTCCGATGATCAGTCTGCCTTATGCCGTGCTACAATACGCATTACATTAAATACATTTACATTTTATTTTCTATTTTTGTGTACTTCTATTTATTAACCAACCAATATCCCAACAATGGTTATGGGCCCAGGATTTACACTTTAAACCTGAAGTACACAATCCTAAAAAAAGGGCAAAAGTGCCTATAGTGCAGTGTGAAGCACAAAGAAAGAAAGTAAGAAACAAGACAAAGGAAGAAGATGGCAGATTCATCTGATAATTTTAGACGTCCTGTGACATTGCTTAACAACAGCAATTACCAAATTTGGAAGCGCAGCACGAAGGCAATGCTCATGGACAAAGGATTATTTGGATACGTCACTGAAACAAAAAAGGATCCAGGTGAAACTTCAAAAGATTACAAGCAGTATGTTCGAGGTAAAGAAAGAGCAATGGCAACTATATATCTATTGCTGGAAGAAGAACAACAAATGCTTGTGGGGGATACGGAGGATCCCAAAGCAACATGGAAAATGTTGAGTGATGCCTACAAACCTAGTTCTCGGGCAAGAATTGCGTCTTTACGACTGCAATTTATTAACTTACACATGCAAGACAATGAGACGATGAGTATCTTCCTCGGAAGGGTGATGCAGATAGTGCAGGATCTTAGGTACGCCGGAAAAGAAATATCGAATGACGAAATAGCATATCAAATGCTCGCGAAGCTTTTAAAAGACTTCGACGGTGTAGTAAGACAGCTATATCAGTATAGTGACGAAAACTTCACCACAGATAATATACGGACAGCGTTATTAGCAGAATACGGATGAATACAAGCCAAAAAGCTAGATGATGGTGGAACAATAGCTGACGCACTGGCCTTAAGAAAAGATAAGCAATCGACAACGAAAAGTGACATTAAAAAGGAAAGCAAAGATGTCAAGCAAAAAAACTTTGGATCAAACCAATCAACGAGGAACGAAACAAGCATTAAGGCAGCAGCATTCCTCATAGAAGCCAACATGACGGACGGAGATGTAAGCAGCAAGTGGTACGTGGACACCGGAGCGACTGATCACTTCTGTTACGAGAAAGGGCTGTTCACCAACATGAAGAAATGTCCAGATGAATCAGCACGAGTTCCTGGAGGCAACCTGAAGATACAAGGAATTGGAACTGTCGTCTTATAATTAAAAGAAATGACGCTCACACTTAAGAAAGTTCTGTATGCTCCAGACCTACATAAAAATTTTATGTCTGGAAGGCGAATCGTGGAAGCCGGAGCACAAGCCCATTTATACGCGGATAGAATGAAAATTTTTATGCCAGGTAAGTGGTCATTCGAAGCGTATTTAAAAGACAAGTTATTGGTTGTAGATAGCAAAGAAACGAAGGAAGACATAAAAAAGCTGAATGCAGTAAACTCGTCAGATGGAATACACCTGTGGCATAAAAGATTAGGACACTGCAACGAAAGAACAATAAAAAAATGGCAAAAACGAGAAGGTTATTGGATTGGATAATGTAGCAGGCTCAATTGACATTTGTGATATGTGTCAACAATCCAAATCAACTCGTGCTTCATTTAAAGCAATAGAGAAAGTAACAACGACAGAGCTTCTACAGTTGTTACATATGGATGTGTGGGGGCCATCTCCAACAAAATCGTTAGGCGGAAAGAGATATTTCTGCAGCATTATCGACGACTACTCCAGGTACGCCACAGTATATTTCCTGAATAATAAAAATGATGTCTTCGACAGGTTTAAAGAATATCAAGCAGAAATGGAACGACGATTTGGGAAAAAGATCGTAGCAATCAGAACTGACCAAGGATTAGAGTATTGCGCCAAAGTTTTTGAGGACAAACTAAGAAGACATAGCATAAATTTACAGCGCACAAACACCTATACACCGGAACAAAACGGCGTAGCCGAGCGGTTAAATAGAACAATTATGGAAAGTGCGCGTTGCACGTTGATCCAAGGAAAATTACCAAAGAATTTTTGGGCTTAGGCAGTGGCAACAGCGGTATATTTAAAGAACCGATGTGGACATAAAAGACTTGAAAATTGTACTCCTTACGAACTATGGACGGGAAGGAGGCCATCGGTAAGACACCTGAAGACCATAGACTGTTTAGCTTACGTACATGTGCCTAAACTCAAAAGAAGCAAGTTAGACGCACAAGCAAAGCGAGGAATTCTGATCGGATATTCAACAAAGACGAAAGGATACAGGATTTATATTCCGGAAGAAAAATCGATAACCGAAACAATTCACGTCAAATTCGATGAAAATAAACGAGGTAAAGATAATGCACCATTATCAGGAATCACTATGATCGATTACGATCTCTGTAATGAAGAAGAATCAACTCAAATTCAAGAGGAATCGGATGATGAAGACGTGTTCATTGAAGCTGGAGAAAAGACGCCAGAACCAACACAAAAACTACGAGCGAAAGATATGCAAGAAACAATTGAACTCCGACGTGTATCAAAGAAAAGGACCAAAGGAACAGAGATGGGACGTATAGATGTAACTTACTACACTAACGACGGAACAAAAATCCGATCGCAAAATGATGCACGCCGATATTGCGAAAAGAATAATATAGAATATAATCCAGATTTGTTTAACTTCAAACATTTATCGATTACAGGTCAAAGCTCGTCGAACCAAGAAAAAGCAAGCCAATCGAGAAGCGAATCGCGACAAGCAAGTAAAGAAAGCAGCGAAAATGAACATGAAGCCATGTACTTGGATTTAAAAATACCGGATACACTACAAGAAGCAATGGAAAGCCCACAAAAGGAAAAATGGATCGAAGCAATGGACAACGAGATGTCGACACTTCGCAACAGACATGTATGGGAACAAGCGGACAACCCACCCGAAAAAAAATCCTAGGAAGTAAATGGGTCTACAACATTGAAACTAATAATAAGGGTAAGATCGTAAAATATAAGGCGCGCTTAGTAGCACAGGGTTACACACAAAAAGAAGGTATAGATTACGAAGAGACATATTCACCCGTTATAAACTGTTCTTTAATTAGAACATTTATGTCGTTAATGATAAGCTATTTAGGTTGGCAGCATCGCCCATTAGATATAAAATGCGCGTACCTTTACGGTAAAATAGATAAGGAAATGTATATGCGACTACCGATAAAACCTTCCGGGAAAGGGGGAGAGATAGTTAATTTGAAAAGAGCACTTTATGGCTTACATCAAAGTGATAGGCAGTGGTATCTAGAACTAGATGATAAATTTCAAAAGTTAGGATTCGAAAAGATTAAGTGTTCAAATTGCGTATATACCCTGGAAAACAAGGCGATAATTTTAGTTTATGTGGACGATTTAATTACATTCGGGAAAAATGATGTAACGATCCTTAACGTAATTGAAAAAGTAAAATCTGTCTTTGAAACAACTGACCTAGGACCAGTTAAATTTTTACTCGGGATAGAATTCGAAGAAGAAAACGGAAAAATTTATATGCATCAAAGAAAATATATAACTAAATTAGAGGTAAAATATCCTGACATAAGTCCAATTCAGACAAACACGCCAATTGTAGTGAGTGCAGGAATCTCTAAGAGACCGGATAAAGAACAGGAATTAGAAGATATTTCTACATATCGCTCGTTAATAAGTTCATTAATGTTTTTAGCAACTAGATCGCGTCCAGATATATTATATTCAGTTATAACGCTCTCTCAATATAACAACAGTCCGAGTTTAAAGCATTGGAAATGTCTTATCAGAATTCTTCAATATGTAATAGATACAAAAGATTGTCGCTTAAATCTATCAAAGATAGAACATTGTAATTTGCGGGCGTATTCAGATTCCAACTGGGCATCAGATGCCGATGATAGAAAATCCATAAGCGGATATATTATAATGTTAGATAAAGTACCGATAAGTTGGTCATCGCGTAAACAAAAGAATGTAAGTCTTTCAACAATGGAAGCCGAATATGTTGCAATGTCCAAAACGGCTAGAGAATTAAAATGGTTAAAAGATATTTTGCAAGAATGTAAAAAATTCGGAGTTGAACTAAAAGAAACAATACTACTATGCGATAACCAGAGTGCCATATGCTTCGCAAAGAATTCAATAGAGAATAATCGCTCGAAACACATAGATATTAAGTATCACAACGTTCGAAACTTAATAGCGGAAAAATGCTTTGATATAAAATATGTATCAACAAATGAGAATGTTGCGGATGGTTTTACGAAACCTTTAGTTCCAGATAAGTTTAAGATATATAGAGAAAGTATACTAGATTTTGTTCATATAAAGATATAAAGAAACAGGGGGAGAATGTTATAAAAAAAGAATAGTTTTTTTATATAATTAAAGGTTTATTCTATATCAAGTAGCGATACGTCACAAGGCCAGATGTAAACTGAGCCATGCGAATAATATAATGCGGACGCGGTCCCCATGGTATAAACTTCTCCTCCGATGATCAGTCTGCCTTATGTCGTGCTACAATACGCATTACATTAAATACATTTACATTTTATTTTCTATTTTTGTGTACTTCTATTTATTAACCAACCAATATCCCAACATAAAGGTTTCGGTTTTTGTATTGCCTCGCGTTTCTTTTAATTCAGAACGATCCGTTCGTTTGCAAAACCATTGGCCGCACTTGCAAGGCCTGGAGTTGGCTGACCCGGATTTTCAAGAATCCGATCCGGTGGAACTTGTTCTCGGCGCCGCGGTCCATGCGTTAATTATTGAAGACGGGCTTCGTAAAAAAGATCTTAACTCTTTTGTCGCGCTAAAAACTTCATTGGGATGGATTTTTTCGGGAGTAGCAACTGGCAACGCGTCGGATTCCCTAGTAATTGTTCATCTCTGTAATACGGAGCACGATCTCTCAAAATTAGTTATGCGTTTTTGGCAGCAGGAGGAGGTTGAGGGGAGAACGGTTCCACAGGCTCCAGATGATATCTGGTGCGAGAAACATTACATAAAAAATTATAAGCGTCTCGATAACAGCCGTTACATGGTTAGTTTACCGATGAGGAAACAAAACAATAATTTCCTCGGCTCGCGTCAGCTTTCTATGCGCATGCTCGAACGCATGGAGCGAGGTTTCCAGCGCAAACCTGAACTTCGGGTGTTATACACAAAATTTATGACGGAATACATTGACCTCGGGCATATGTTCTATATGGGCATATACCTTCTGCTGACTTCTCAAATCAATCCATCTGTTACCTGCTGCATCACGTCGTATTTAAAACAACCGAAAACAATTCTGCGATCCGCGTCGTATTTAACGGTTCAGCGCAGCTACCGACGAGAAGATCTTTAAACGATAAATTACTCTGCGGACCTAATTTATTAGCACCTCTCGGTAATATATTAAATAATTGGCGTTGCTATAAAATCGCTCTTACAACCGACATAGAGAAAATGTACCGCCAGATCCTTATATCCGAATCCGATCGAGATTATCAGCGAATACTCTGGCGTAGCTGGCCCTCCGATCCTATTTGTGAATTCCAACTTAATACAGTCACATACGGGCTTACATCGGCTTCCTTCTTGGCAATACGCACTTTGCGCCAGCTTGCCAAGGATGAACAGGTCAACTACTCTTGCGGAGCCGAGATTTTGGAAAAGGAAACCTATATGGACGACATCCTGACCGGCGCTGACACATTCTTTGAAGCCAAGGAAAAACTGTGTCAACTAATTGAAATCCGCTCGGCGGGCGGTTTGTGCTCAAAAAATGGGCCGCTAGTTCATTGGAACTTTTAAAAACAATCCCTTCAGTCCAAGGACAGGGAGATCCGCTTGAATGGCACCCCGCAGAGGGCCATTCTATTCTGGGGTTGCACTGGTATCCTGTCACCGACTCATTTACTTTCAAGGTTTATCCAACAGCCGACACTGTATCTACTAAACGACAAGTATTTTCGGAAACCGCGCGACTCTTCGACCCCCTCGGGTGGCTAGCTCCGATCATCGTCCGCGCCAAAATTCTGCTGCAATCCTTCTGGCCTCAAAAAATCGACTGGGATCAATTTTTATCAATAAAGGACCAAGAAACCTGGAAAACTTTCCGCATGAAATTGCGTAAAATAGAAGAAATTTCGCTCCCGCATTGGATTCATACCTTTTTAATCGATTGCACAATCGAACTTCATGGATTTTCGGATGCTTCAGAAAAGGCATATGCTGCTGTGGTTTACATTCGGGTAACTACGGTCAAAGATAACGACTTCGTCTCCAGAATTGGGCTACTTCAGGCAAAAACAAAGGTAGCACCGTTGAAAATCATTTCTCTTCCACGCCTAGAACTAAATGCCGCCGCTTTGCTTGTCAAATTAATTAATAATATTAAACACATCGCTAGATTTCAAATTGCGAAAATTCATTTATGGACCGATTCAACTATTGCCTTGGCCTGGATCCAGGGTCATCCATCTCGATGGACTACCTTTGTAGCCAACCGAGTTACAGAAATACAGGAAACACTTCCGGAGGCTCAATGGCATCACGTGCCAAGAGAAGAAAATCCAGCAGATTGTGCTTCTCGTGGTCAATCCGCCGTTGCATTCAACAATCACCCCCTGTGGTGGAAAGGACCGGCGTGGGTGCAACTTACAAACCACCTGCTGCTCAGGCTCGTTGGCAATCCTTCGTTCCAAACCAAAGAAGAAACACGACCTGCTAAAGCACATCTGGGGATTCAAACACCAGAAGAAAGTTCCAGCTTGCTTAGATTTTCCAATCTGTAGCGCTTACTCCGGGTCTGCGCTTTGTGTCGACGATGGTTGCTACAAAACTCCGGTAGAAAATCCGAACCCATCTTGCCAAACGAAATTAAAGAAATTCAAAATTACTGGATCTCCATAATACAAGCCACCTGGTTTCCTGAGGAAATAGATAATCTGATCAAGGGTAAACCTCTCTCACGTCAAAGTCCTCTTCTCAAATTTACTCCCGCCCTTGACGATAAAAAATTACTACGTATTGGAGGGCGGTTGCAACACGCCGCGATTTTCTCTGATTCCCGAAATCCAATACTATTACTTCGCAACTCTCATTTTACAAAATTAATTGTCGATACCTGCTATAGGCGCACGTTGCACGGCGGGGTGCAACTAACTCTGGCCGCCATCCGACAACAATACTGGATTGTCGGCGCACAAACCTTAGTTAAAAATCACATTTATAAATGTGTTGCCTACACGCGCTGGCGAGGTCAATCAACTCATCCTCTAATGAGCTCTTTGCCTAGCGCCAGAGTTTTGCCTTCTCGTTTTTTCCAGAACACCGGAGTTGATTACGCCGGTCCTATTTTAATGAGAACCTCTAAAGAACGAGACCAGAAAAGCCACAAGGGCTTCCTTGCCATTTTTGTATGTTTCGCTACGCCAGCGATACATCTGGAAGCCGTATCGGATTATACGACCGAGGCCTTCCTAGCTGCCTTCCGCCGATTTACTTCTCGCCGAAGATTGTGTTCCGACTTATATAGTGACCGAGGTACTAACTTTATCGGCGCCGATGCTCAATTACGCGGTTTCATGCGTGAATTAACTCGAGACCGTCAATTTTTAAATACTTTGGCCAGTGACGGAATCCGCTGGCATTTTAAACCGTTTTCTGCGCCACATTTCGGTGGTATCTGAGAAGCCGCCGTAAAATCCACCAAGCGTCATATTCACCGCGTGATCGGGGACTCTAAACTAACCTTTAAAGAGCTCACAACATTTCTTTCACAAGTTGAAACCTGCCTCAACTCGCGTCCGCTTGCTGCTTTAACCGGTGACCCTCAAGATTTAGAAGCCTTAAATTCGGGTCACTTTCTAATCGGAACACCGCTTATCGCGATACCCAAACCGTCCTGCGCAAACATAGCTGAAAATAAATTAACGCGATGTCAGCTCGTGCAACGAATGAAGGACCATTTTTGGCAACGATGGTCATCCGAGTACCTCCCCACGTTAAACATTAAAAAAAAATGGCGCAGTCCAGTAAAAAATTTATCAATCGGGACACTTTGCTTAATTAAAGGCGAAAATACCGCCTCTTCACAGTAGCCCCTTGCTCGTGTAATAACCACGCACCCCGGTATTGATGGAAATATACGCGTAGTAACTGTACAAACGGCAACCACTACTCTTGTCCGGCCAGTTGTAATATTAATCCCGTTATCTTTAGCATCCGAACCTAGCGAGTAAATTTCGCTCTTGCCAGGGCGAGGCAGGCGGAAAATGTATAAGTCTAAAATAATTAAAAAAGCAAAGACGTAATTCTAGCTTTCCCGGCGCCGTCGCGTCGCCATTTACACAACTTGAAGAGAGATCGTCTTGCTAGCCCTTTCTTTGTTTATTAGGCGGAGATAAAGCACGCGTTGCGTTTTATGACGATCTGCAAATGTTAATATGCAGTGCCGATCTCTGACTAATGTCACGAACGGTCGTGAAATTGGAGACAATAGTCTCAGGCAAGCAACGCAAGACGATCCTGCGGATTCTAAGAGCGCCGGGAATTCCGGGATTGCGTCCCCGCTTGAACAAAGGGATAGTGCTTAGCACTTGCCTTCGGCTTGCCGACTGTCGTCAGTCGTTAATGAACCTTGCCCGAAGACACTTCGTGCCTATTTTCTTGCGCCCATTGCAATTTTGGTTTTTTAACACTTTTAAGTATATTGTCAAGTCGCGACTTCGTGCGCTCGCCTTTAAACTCGCGCGGCACGCGCTCTCAAATTCTGTACAGCGTCTTACACTTAATGAAAAATAATAAAGTGCATAATTTAAGAACGTTTGAAATCAATAACCTTCTTTTCCTAACACTTTCACCTCTATCCTACGATCCTAGAACTTGCCGGAACATTTTTTCATTTTTTTGTTTTATGTTATTTTTGTTTTATTTGTTTTTTTGTTCTTTTTATTTTTTTTGTTTTAATTTTGTTTGTTCTTTTGTTGTTTTTTTGTTTTAATTTTTTTTTTTGTTAAGAAAAATCAGAGTTTTTGTTATAAAAGATCAAGTTATTTTGTGAAAAAAATTAAGATATTTGTTAAGGAAGGTTATTTTTTTTAGGTAAAATATGGTTTTATGAGATAAGTCAGGGTTTTTTTTTTTAATACAGGTTAGTATATAAATTGACCTACCCAAATGTTTTACATTGAAATAAATCAATTTATATATTGAGGTGGGTTAGAATTTTGGAGGGGGGACAAGTCAGTATATAAATTAACTTAACTCAATGTAAAAAATATTGGGGTAGGTTAATTTGTATATTGAAATAGGTCAAGATCTTTTATTATATAACAGATCAGGGTTTTATTGTTTTTATTGTCTCGTTTTTTAGCCGTAGGCCAGCAAAAATTTTTTGTTAAAGTAGATCAGCGTTTTTTTTTGTTGAAGATGGTTGTAACCGTAGCGACTCTAGGTGTCGCGTAGTTTGCCGGATTGAGGCTCGCCGGAGCCAGAGTTCGTAAGAGCACGATAGTTCGGGCTTCTAGTTGCGGTCTAGGCCGACGGGAGCGCCCGTCGGAGAGACAGAGATTGCTCGGGCTGGCCCGAAGGACAGCGGTCGGAAGCGCCCGATCGCGGCAGTGCCGGCGACTGGCTGTCGCGCGGCGGATCCGTTGCCGGACGGGGGCGCCCGTCCGGGAAATCGTGTGGGCACGAAGTGCCCTGGAGATGGCGACCGTCGGGAGGGCCCGACGGCGGCGATGCCGGTGACTGAGAGTTGTGCGGCGAATTCTAGGCTTGGACGGGAGCGCCCGTCCAGGGGATCTCGGTAGCCCGGGCTAGCCGGGGACGCCGGCGGTATCCGGTCGCCTCGGTGGTGGAACCTCGGGAGCGCCCGAGGTCTCCAGGAACCTGAGATATATTCTGTCTTGGAAGCGCCCAAGACAGCGGAAGACTCTCACCGAGGGCACCCGGGGACGACTCGAGAGCACCCGAGTCGGAGAGTACTAGAGAGAACTTCGGGAGCGCCCGAAGCCTTTAGGAGCTGGAGGATGTGATCGGTACGGTGATCAGGACCAGACAAGGTACTTGCTCTGCCGCGAGCTCGGCTTATATAACCGCCGAAATGAGAGTGGGGGAGTTCCCACTCTTACCTCGGCGGCGCGCGCCATCGTCGGGCCGGTGGTCGCCCGACGAACCTTGCTTGGCGCGTTCGGCGTTATCCGGGTCGGTGTCTGCCCGGATCCCCTCGGGGACGGCGTCTGCCGTCTAGTGGTGGGGCCTAAACCCTCGCCACAAGGTTAAGGTTTTTATTAGGATAGGTCAGAGTTTTTGTTGGAGTAGGTCAGAGTTTTTGTTTTTGTTTTTATTTTTTTTCTGGCCGAAAATCAATGGAAATTTTTGTTGTAGCAGATTAAAATTTTTCTTGAGGTAAGTCAGGGTTTTATTTTATTAAAGTGGGTCAAGGTTAAAAATTGAAATTATGGTAGGTCAGGGTTAAAAAAAATTTAAATTGAGCTAAGTCAGAGTTAAAAAATCAAAATTAAAATAGGTTAGGATTACAAAATTTAAATTGAGAAAGGTCAGGATTACAAAATTAAAATTAAAATAAGTCAGGGTTAAAAGTTTAAATTAAAGTGGATCAGAAAGACTCTCAGAAGGGCACCGGCCCACGCGCCAACCCCACCTCCTCGTGGTGAGAGTCGGTAACTCCGTGGTACCGCCCTGGAGGTTGACGGGGCTCTGGCTTCGGGCGGAGTACACACACCGGCGTGGAACTTCGGGCGGCGGATCGGAGGCAGAAGTAGGCTGTAGGTCGTGGCTGAAGTAACGGCCATGTACTCTTTGAAGTGAGGCCGGGGGCTTTTAGTTCTTAAAGCTGAAGCACGACTTGACTGAAACTATCTCTGCTGAAACCGTCACGTGGCGCTTAGAGCGGAGGCAGGAGAGCGTCACTCCCCGCACCGGGTAGACTTATGGCGAAGGGATTCATAGCTGCATGCAGCTTGAGTCCCAAAGCTATAAGTTTATAGCCATGACAATTCACCCCTCGGGGTAAATTGTCTTTGGACATAGGTCGGTTGGGAGCTTCGGTGCCCTGGCAGCGTGACGGCTCCTGGCACGGCCCTGTCCGCTTAGGTAGCTTTGCTTCCGTTAGCAGGGAGCCTCGGGTAGGCGCTGGCATGATTCGGGAATCCTGGGTGCACCGAGTCAGCCTTCGGTCGTTTTTCGAATCGGGTAGGAGGTTCCGCAAAATGAGTCACGGCCATAATGCGGAGCCTAGAGGAGGGTTCGATTCTGCCTCTCGATAATCCGCAGACTTCGCGTTTGCGTTCGGGTAGGTATTCGCCTAGAGCCTATTGACCAGAACGAATCAGGGAGTTGTGCCTGCTCCTTAAATCGCAGGCTGTCGTTTCTTCGCGAGTGGAACACTGGCTGAAGGTCTTCGGCCCAAGGACTAAGACCGCTACAGGAGTCTCATCCTCACCCTGGATAAATAACAGAGGATGGCTAGGGATTAGCTTACACCTTGTATGAAAGGAGTTTCGGGTAGGGGGACGGATTAATGTCGCGCAACGCCGGGCGGCTCCTTTAAAGATTTAGGTTGGCAATGTGTGGCATCGGACCGTCCAAAGTAGGGGTTATGTCTGTCCCTCAATAATTCCGCAGACATAAACTACGGGTAGTGCGCATGTGATCTGACGGTCTGCGGACCTGAAGGTCACATGTGCAAACTGGGGTTCGATTTTCCCCACGTATAAAAACACGAAGGCGGGACACGGGAAGGAGACGGTGCATGGCCGACTATGATACGCCGCTTTGCAGGGACATAAGCTCGAACATGAAACGCCGAATAGAGGTTCCATTTACCCTCTGCATAAATCGGAAGTGAACGGGCCGGGGGTGGTTCGCACTTAAGCGAAGCATCTCCGGGAATGGCGTGGCCATCAGTCCGGGGCTGGGTGTCCGTCGGGACTCAGCAATGTGGGCATCCCCTGGAGTTTTCCCTTTTCCGCCCTCGCACGGGGAGAGTGTCAATCTTGTAGGTATGGGCGGCTTACTGTTTCCATCTGAAAAGAGCCGTGGCGAGAGCGAATACCACGCCTTGGACTTTTGGTGTCCGTCTAGTAAGGGTCCACTGTAACTTTACTATAAATAATTCGGAAGTCGGTTTTCAATTGCCCGGCAAATTTAGGAGGACACAAGAAGTAGAGCTGCTGTGGTTTGGCAACAACAAGTGAGGGTGCTTGCACCAAACCTTAATTTAGGCCCTGTGGCTTTACGATGAAGCCTAGGGCCCTTCGCCATATAACAGTGTTGTTTTAGACACAGCGGAGGTTACTATTACGCCCACCGTCAAGTACTTTAGGTTAATCTTAGATGAACGGTGGGCATTCCGCGAACATTTTACCGCGGTCGCTGCAAAAGCCGCGTCTAGTGCCACTGCTCTGCGGGGCATACTTCCTAATCTGGGGGGCCCAGTAGAGCGACTAGGCAATTATATGCAAACACGGTGGGGTCTATAGTTATGTATGGCGCGTCTGTATGGGCGAATAACCTGGCATTGTCCAGGGGTGGTCGCATTCTCTTTGAGAAAGCTTTCCACCTGATCAATGTCAGGTCGGCGCGAGTATACCGCACCGTGTCGCGTGCGGCGGCTGCGGTGTTAGCAGGCATTCCACCGCTGGATTTAACAGCGGTGGAACATTTCAAAGTATATCACGAACTTCGGAAATATGACAGAAGACACGGTGTCCGGCCGACCCTAATCATTCAAAGTCGAGTTAGGTCGTACTACCGCGTCAAAACGTTAAAGGCAGGTGCGTTTGCGCGCCCAAGTAAGAGCGGAAGGCGGAAGAATAATTGGTGCAGTAGAGCCGATTTTGAGTGATTGGCTTGCTGCAAAACGGAGAGGACTTTCCTTCCATGCGGCGCAGGTGTTATCAGGGCACAGATGCTTCACCTCATACCTGCGTCGCATCGGAAAGGAGACGTTGGAGACATGTTACCACTGCGGGGCACCAAGAGACGATGCTCAACATACGTTAGAACGGTGCCGAGCGGGGAAGAAGAGCGAAACATGCTCATTTATAAAGTAGGACACGACTTGTCCTTCCCTCCCTCCGCTGGCGCAAAAATTGCAGAGGACGAGGAGGCATGGAACGCCTTCCTCGTCTTTGTAGCCGCGTCATGCGGAGTAAAGAGAAGAGAGAAAGAGAAGGGGCAGCCTAGGTCTTCTAGATCGGCTGTTCCCCTTGCATTGCCGGCTACTAATAGCCAGCCGGCTTTTACACAAAGTT
Source organism: Cardiocondyla obscurior (assembly GCF_019399895.1). Taxonomy (NCBI): domain Eukaryota; kingdom Metazoa; phylum Arthropoda; class Insecta; order Hymenoptera; family Formicidae; genus Cardiocondyla; species Cardiocondyla obscurior. The sequence continues at coordinate 218,882 of NW_027228797.1, read as the reverse complement.
CTGTTGAGGATGAGAGTTTGCCCCCCAGTAGACTCTGTCTTACAAAAGGGCAGACAGTCTCTTTTACAGGTGCTCGGTGTCGACGCCGAGTTGGGGGTAGGGAACGGGCGCAAGCCTCCCCCTTCCGCCCGGCTGAGACATTGGCACTCAAGTACAAGCGGTGCGTCGGAGTTCACGTTTAAACTCCGGCGAACCAACGTGACAGTAAAGACGGGGATGAGTCTGCCCCCGCCGAGTTAAGTTAGCTCAGGGAGGGGGTGTCTTTCCCTCGTCTTGTAAGAGCGAGGCTGGGGAGCTTTTCCAGTCTCGCCTTCCCATGTAGTTTTGTTGCCAATTAAAGCGACTACATAGAGAAGCCGGCCCGCAACATAAATGCGGGCCCTGCGGCCCTCAGTCCTATGGGCGGCAGCGCGGGGAACCCACCCAAGTCATCGAGTGGGTCGGTGCCGGGAAGATTGGGATGTATACGCTCGTGATTCCCCAACCTCTCCAAATTCAATGGCACCTATGCGGGCAAAAGCGGGGTTTAGTCGGTAGTGGACAGTCTCGCGGCGTAAGACCTGAGCCCAACATAACCCTCTCTCTTTCCCAGGAGAGAGTATACATAAATGCATTCCCCACTATAAAAAAAAAAATTTAGGTAAGTCAACGTTAAAAAAATTCCAAATTAAGATAAGTCAAGATTACAAAATTCAAATTGAGGTAGGTCAGAATTAAAAAATTTAAGTTTAGATAGGTCAAAGCAAAAATTTTCAAATTGAGGTAGTTTAGGGTTGGATCAATTAGGGTTGGCGTAAGTCAGGAACACCTGTGTTTCAAGCAATAATTGTTAAAAAAAATTGGAGCAAATTTTACAAGAAGCTGAATATCTTGAGTTCTAATAAAACCACAAAAGAAGGAAACAGATGCACGGATGTGGCGTTATATGTCTTACAAAAAGCTCTATTTTAAATACCTGTTAGACATTTGTGCTTCGAGTTATGGGCAATTAAAACATTGAAGTAAAATAAGAAAAAAAATTTTTTTAATGCTAAATATTTCGAGTTTTAGTTAAGCTAAAAATATTTTAAATTGCGCGTTAAAAGCGGGTTTCAAAGCTCTACTTTAAATATTTTTCGGACGCCTGTGCTCTAATTTATGAGCGTTTGGAAAATCGGAGTAAATAAAAAAAATTTTTTTTTTAATGCTAAATATTTTGGGTTCTAGTTGAGCTAAAAATATTTTTAATTGCGCGTTGAAAACGAATTTTAAAGTCCTTTAAAACGCTCTGCTTCAAATATTTTTCGGACGCCTGATGATTGAGTTATAAGCGATCAAAATCAATTTTATCGAAAATGTTAAATATCTCGCATTCTAGTAGAACTAAACAATTTTTAAAAGGTGCATTGGACGCGGGCTTTTAAGCCCTTTAAAACACTTTTTATAGTATTTTTCCTACGCCTGTAAATCGAGTTATGAGAGTTTTTTAGTTTTGAAAAAACTCCGCAAAAAGACAAAAACTTAAAACTAAATATCTCACGTTCTAGTTAAGCTAGAAGAATCGGGGGTGCGCGTCGACGCGGACTCAAGCCCTATAAAACGCTATTTTTAAAATATTTTTTTGACGTGTGACGTTTCAGTGCTCGAGGTTGTTTCAAGACTTCGTTCGACCATGTAATGATAAATAATAATAATTAAAAGGTTCTTCTGCGGTTAAGGAAGTTAAAACTCCAAGATAAAGGTCACTTAATAAATTCACTGTAGAAAACTTGATAATTTTTTTCCAGAGTAAATTTATTCCTGAACACAAGTTTTTACAATTTTTGATATAAAGAGTAAAGTCGGACTTATGGTTTTACAAATTTACAGTGTGCATATATCTATTTGTATCTTTATATGTCTTTGCCGAATCATAGATTGTGATTTTCGGATCTACTTACATACTATTTCAGATTAATGGAAAGGAGTGGTTTTGACTTTGTTAATTCTTATTTGGTTACATAATTTTTCAATGGTCCACGTAGGTTTAACCGTGGTTTCTTATATGGTAACGAACGCATATAGAGTAACAAATAAAAATTATTTTTGAGCCGCAATTAAAAATTTTTAGTTGCGGCTCAAAAATAATTTTTACAGAAATAAAGTATTTTCATATGTAGAGGTTTTTCACTTTCTTCCATAAAACTCGAAAACTATTGAAGATATCAAAAAAAGTTTTATACAAAAGTTTTATGGTAGAAACACCTCTGTTTAACTGCAATAATAGAATTAGAAAAAAAAATTTTTTTTGTAGTTTTATAAACAATTTTGTTAAAAAATTTTTTTCATTTCATTCTGTTTCTGCAGTTAAATATAGTTGTTTTTACTATAAAACTTTTGTATAAAACTTTTTTTGATATCTTAAATAGTTTTCGAGTTATATCGAAAAAAGCAAAAAACCCTTTCATTTGTAAGGAGTAGTTTTACCTTTTTAAAGTGAAACTTAGCACAAGCAAAAAATAGTTTTGTATTACAGATGAATTACTCTACATGCACATAAAGTATCATATTTTTTTTAATTTTCGAGTTGCTTAACGATCCTTGTAAGTATTCATAATTTTTTACAAGTTTTTTTATATACATATAATAATTATTTATTTATTTATTATAATATAAATGTTTATAGTAATGTATTTATCACGTTTATATTATATTAGTCTGTGTTATTATTTTTCATCCACTCATTAATAATTGATGTTAGTTTATCGTTACTCATTATTGTAATATGATTACCTTCGATGGAATGCACTTGAATTTTACCTTCAGTGACCTGAAAAATAATTTCTTGTTATAGAGCTATTTATACAGGGTGTCCCAGACTAGTGTATTTTATTTTTAATGGTAGGTAGAACGCGTTAAGAAAAATCGAAAAGTTTAATAGCACTTTGTAAAATTCTCATTTGTTTTTATATAAAAATGCTTATGATTAATTTGAGGGTAGCTACCGCCGAAATGTAAGAGCGGTTGTGGCCAGTTGAAACAATGACAAAAAAAGAGGGTGTTAGTCCTTCTGAAAAGAGCCGATCACGCAGAGACGTGTGAGAAGCACGTGGCCGTTAGATGAGATCCGCACTGAGTTTACTGATGAGTTTCACGAAAGTTTAGGATATTGTCACTTGATTGTTCGTTCCGCGTTTACTATAACAGATTACTTTCACGTATAATTTTATTAATTAATACGGGCTTTAGACTGTGAAAGCTGGCGAGTAAATGAGCACGAGGTTCAACACGCCTCGTGCTGCCGGATGATTCTTTCAGATGATTCCGTCGATAAGTTAGACAATGAGTTGCACACGGTGATGATGATTTTGCTGAGTAAGTACTATGAGACAATGAGATGAGTCGAACTAGATGAGTGGAAAATTCTTGAAAATAGTACACTGCACACTGGCTGCACACGAGGTGATCCTTTTTACAGTACACACGACAATGAGAGATTCTCGAGCCGGCAACGCCTTCGAGAATTGCAGGCGGAAATTGATAGACTGATCGATATCGATTTGGGGCGATAGGCCACGAGGTGCTGCCCCGCGGCGGTAGCATAGTTAATTAATGATTAAATTTTTTAACAGTTTCTGAAAAAATTAATAAAATATTAATAGGTAAGAGGGACTAGGAAACTGCGAGCTGTACGAGCGAGAGACAAGCACCGGCGTATCGTCGTCTCGCCTCACTTACATCGTTGCCTCGCTTCGCTTGTGTATCGACGCTTCGCCTCACTCGCGTATCGTCGCCTCGCTTCACTCTCTGCGCACTAAATTCCATTCTCTTCAGAATACTCGCCGGTGCTTGTCCCTCGCTCGCACAGCTTGCAGTTTCTTTGTCCCTCTAACTTATTAATATTTTATTAATTTTCTCGGAAACGAATAAAAATTTTACAAAGTGTTATTAAACTTTTCGATTTTTCTCAACGCGTTCTACTTACCATTAAAAATAAAATACACTGGTCTGGGACACCCTGTATATTAAACTTTACTAGCTTAGAAATATCAATCAAAATTGAATTTACCCTGTGCAGACCATAATCCTCTTCTGGAAATGAAATAATTGGAAATGTGGGTTTCAACAATGTTATAGGTGATTTGAGGCGAGGTAACGAAGATATATTATAATTTAGTATAGCAATTATATGATTATAAACCGTAAAATACATTAGCCTTTGATTTTCGGTAGTCAATGTATTTATATTTATGACCATCGGAAAACGAGTGTGAACTATTTTTAACTTTTCTTCCACAGTGTTACATTTGTTCAATTCCAACATTAACTGCAAATAAAAAATTTGTATTTTATGTGGCTTATAATATTTGCATTTTATCAATCAAAGTTAAAAAAATGTATTAAATTCTTAATGACAATAAACTTTAATGAATAATTTTTATATAATAAGAATAAAATATTAAATATATTTTTAGAATTTTATTTTTATTTTTATTTTATTTTATACTTACCTCTTGTTCGTCAATTTTAGTATACATTTTTAATAACCGAAGAATTATTAGATTTTGTAATTCTTTTAATGATGTAGCAGGCATCAATTTATTTATCCATAATTTCAATAGATCAGGAGCTCCGTCTATTAGTATTAATCGTCCTAACAAGTTATTAGCTTCTAATAATCTTGCTAATTCAATGGCAATTAGTGATCCATATGAATAACCCACTATGAAAAATTCCTTCTGATTTTTTATTTTTTTTAATACATGCTAAAACAAATAAATATGAATTAGTATACAGGGTGTCCAAAATTAAACTTCGAATATGAAAACTGTGAATAGGGAATCAGATTTGGAGACGAAAAGTCCTTTACGAATTTGTAAAATTTGTAACCATTATTGAAAAAAAAATTAATTTATATAACGCATGAGCGACAAGAAAGATGCGGGTGAGTGAGCGCGACAGACGACGGTACCATTTTTAGCTATTCGTTTGTCGCGCTCACTCACCCGCATTTTCCTTGTCGCTCATGCGTTATACAAATTAATTTTTTTTTCAGTAATGGTTACGAATTTTAAAAATTCGTAAAGGACTTTTTGTCTCCAAATTTGATTCCCTACCCACAGTTTTCATATTTGAAGTTTTATTTCAGACACTCTGTATAAGTAGCAATAATATTTAAAAAATGTAATTTTTTTAATTTATTTGTTTTTCTATATGTTTTTATATAAATTATAAAACATGTATTTTATATAAAAATTTAAATTAATGCAAAATTTGTTACAGGCAGTAAATAAGCGGCTGATTTCATCACTGAATGACTTTCATTAGGAATATTAAGTACACCATGTTGCAAACACGTTGCTGTATATTTAATTTCTGATGATGTGAATTTAAATACTTTTGAACAGTTATCGATTCCTGGCACGAATATTATGTTGTCTCCATTAACCTCTTTTTTTGTAACAAGTTCTATAAGTATATTTGGAACAAAATCTGAATTTTCCATTTTTTGAAACAAATTATTTGTATCAGTTTCACTTGAATCCCATATTTTTCCTTGTTCGGGTGTAATTGCCATTTGTTTAAGTTTAGAGAAATTTAGCATTCTTATATCTTGCGTTGTCAAGGAAATATCGAATTCTCTTTCTAATGTTTGCTTAATTTCAACTGCCATCATTGAATCCATTCCCATTTCAGCTAGAGGAACTTTTGGTGAAACAGCATTTGTGTTCTTTAATCCTGTTTTGAAATAAAGTAACAAAATAATATATATTTATTAATTTCTAAGTCCACAATCGCTTTATAATTTTTATACTATTACACTATTGTTTAGATTTATATTAAATTAATTTTACCTATTATCTGAGCAACTGTTTCATAAATATTCAATGATTTGTTAATATTTCCTTTTTCGGCAACAACCATACTGCTTACAATAGATCGATCTTGCAGCAGAAATATTTCTAATGTATCCAAACAAGAGGATATTCTTTGTTGCAATGTACCGCCTATTATCAATTCCTTATTTTCTTCTTGCATATCTGCAACGAGCCCAACATCGCCAATAGCTCCCCATTGTATTGCCAAACCATGATATCCTTCTTTCACACGTTTTTCGCATATTCTTTCCATTACGGAATTAGCCATTCCATAATTCGTTTGGCCTGCGTTTCCTCTTCCACACGAGACGGAGGAAAATACAACAAAATGACGAAGTTGCGGGCAGATAATTCTCGATAATTCATCTATTTGCTTCGTCATCCATGCTTTCGATTTAAACGAATCTTGAAATGTTTGTGCAGATTGATTCGGAAATATACAATCATTCAAAACTACTGCAAGATTAAATATCGCATCCACTGGTCCTTTTGTCTCGGCAAACTCTAATATCTTTTTACAATTTTCATGTGTTATATTATCATCAATCGTAAGAATCTGCACATCTACACCATAAGAACGCCAAAGATTTATTCTTGATTGTTGATAACCCGTTCTAATTCCGGCTCTTGATGTGAAAACTAGATTTTTCGCACCTCGATGAATCAATTTATTTGCTAATTCTAAACCAAAGCCACCTAGTCCACCGAGAATAATATAACATTTGTGTTCTAGGCAATAATATTGTGGATAAGCGAGTAAAGGATTATTCAAAAACCCTTTTTCTTCTTGAACTTTTATTATTATCTGTAAATAATTAATATTTTATTAATTTTAATATTACTTTATAATTTAATTAATTTTGTTAATATTGCAAGTAAATAAACCTTTAAATAATTCAGTAATATTAAAAAATCTTTAATTAATGTTACTTATATTAAACAAAAAATAAAATAATATTAATTTTTTTAAATATATTTTTTTAAATATATAAATTAAAGAAATATTATTTATATATATGTATATATATATTAAAAAATTGTACCTTGCCAATATGTTTTCCACTTGCCATATATCTAAAAGCAGCTTCGACTTCATTTCTTTCAAAAACTTTTCTATTCAGCGGTTTAATAACACCATTTTCTAAACCCTCTGTTATTTTCTTAGACAATTTTAACTTCTGTTCTGCAGTTGCAAAAAATAATTTATCCAATAAAACACCACAGAAATTGATATTTTTTTTAAATATAGACATATCTAAAGCAGTATTGGATAACATATCAAATTTGCCAATTTCCAGAAAATAACCACCGTTTGTTAAACATTGAACAGATGCTTGCAATTTCTCTTCAGCCAAGGAGTTTAATACAATATCCACTCCACGACCATTTGTACGTTGCATAATCATCTGTTGAAAGCTTGTATCTCTAGAATTTCCGATATTATCTTCAGGAATAGATGGAAAGGTATTTATAATAAACTGCCGTTTCTCGACATTTCCAACTGTAGTAAATACCTCGCAGCCTTCGGAAAGCGCAAGATATATTGCAGCTTGACCAATGCCTCCAGTGCCAGAGTGAATCAACACTTTGTCTCCTTTTTTCATTTTACCCTTTATGTACAAAGCATAGTAACACGTACTGTACACAATTGGAACAGTTGCTGCATCTTCCATTGTCCATTTATCTGGTATGACCCACTTGAGATATTTGTCAGCCAAAATAACGTTTGTTATTCCTCTGCAAAAAATATTTAGATCTATATATTTAACATTAAAATGTACCATAAGTTGATTCATTTATTTTATATTATGTCTAATATTTATTATATATATTATTATTAATTTATATGTATTAATATTTTATATTTTACCCGTCTGAACATACTCCCATTATTCTTTCATTATGCGTGTTAAAACCAACAAATTCCATACCAAGAAGAGAATTTTCAAAATCATGCGGTGTATTATATAGTGTGGAAATTGTAAGTCTACCAGTCGCTAACATAATGTCTCTAAAATTAAGTGACGCATAAATGACATTAACAAGATTTTTAAATTCATTTTCAACAAGCTTTTTGTTTTCTGTCCAACACAATGTACTCATATCTCCTTGCACCTGTTGCGAATAAATATAATTAATTATTATTTATAATTAAACTTGCAATAACATTTTTATTGTACCTTCTGTTTAATATAAGCATTCTGTACGAATTTTGGTTCCAATGCTGATAATGGAAAATGCCTGTAAGATCCCCATACATTTCCAGAACGTATAACATTAATTGGCAAATTCAATAGCAGCTGCTTCATATATAACGGCTCATGTAGAGAAAAAGCAGGTGCTTTACTATCCTGAATAAATACACTTCTAATTGTTTCACCACCTGGTTCTTTTCGTAAGCAGTTAACAAGACCTAGTAATCCACTTTCAAAATTCTTTTCTGCAACCAGTATTATATTTTTATCGCTATCAGATTTATTTTGCATATTTATAATTGATTTCAATGTATCTACCCATGTAAAATCGTAATTGTTAACATGTACAACATGATACTGATTTTTCTCAACATTTTGCGTTTTTCTTAATAATAAAAGTTTCTTGTTATTTATCTGTCGCTCTATTATAATATTTAACTTATTTTTTTTTAAATACGAATATTCACAGTCAGTAGATTCTTCCAAAGTCAGTAGAAAGCCTTGAGGCATTAACAGAGACAATAGCTGCTTATATAGTTCCTCTTTATTCTTTTTTAAAATATTAAAACAAAAGACCATTAAACAATTTTCATTTTTTGATAATTTAGTCATTTCCGTTACAGAAATATTGTCGGGTAATGAAATATTTTGAAGATTTTTGTGATTCGTAACAAGTTTGGTCTCATGTCGAATTTGAGGCAAGTCGCTCAGAATTTTATTAATGAGAGGAGAATTCAAATCTTCTGATGTTAATTTATCATCGGTATCAAGAAATTCGATAATTTTAACATTTAACATGTTGCAACATTCAAGTGCAAGGTGTATCGACATTCTTATTGCATTTTGTAGCGATATAGATGATTCTAAATCACGATGAGCAACAAAAGTATGTTCTTCAAGAACGATATTAACTGTTTTTAATCGATTAGGTATAAATGTAGCTACAACTCCATAAATTTCTATTCCTCCGGATGTTATAGCATTTAAATGCTTGTAATAATTAACAGGAAGCTCTGAAACGTTTTAAATACAATTAAATTGTTAAAAGCTTGAACGCATATATGTTACTTGCTGAATAATTTATATTACTTACGTCTATTATTAATTGAAGTATTCTGAATTAGATGTAGGTGATATTTTGGGTCGATTGTTAATTTACAAATTCTTGTTGGAACCAAAAGATCTCTCGTATTCTGTCCCAGAATCATCATTTGTAACATGCTGTCCATAAATGCTATCCAGTTGAACGCCCAAGCGATGGAGCCGTTTGATTTCGTAACTGAGACACGGTTTAATCCACGAAATATGCCACTGTATTGGTATCCACGAAGCCTTAATTCTTTATAAATGTCTTTATTATTCATTTCTCCATCAACGGCATATTTAGTTGAATTAGCAGATATTCTTGTATTTTCATCGCTGGTTGGAATTCGTATTCTTCCGGTAACAATTGTGGTGTGTCCTTCAATAATCTCAAACCTATTGCTACCTAAACATAAATTTAAATTTATTATAAGTATAACATATTATAAATCTAATAAAAAAGAACGTAACGCGATCACCTTTTTGAATCGAAAAAGTTAATTCGATCTTATTTTGTTGTGTTAACACTGTAGCGCGAATAAAATTTATATCTTCAAATATAATAGGCATTTCAGTATATTCTTTCTTATTTAGTGATGCAAACATTTCCCAAATGTAGAAAATATATCCCATAGCAGGAAATAAATTTTTCCCATTAATGACATGACCTGTTAAGTAAAGAAATTCTTCGTCATTTGTGTCGATGTTAAAAATAATTTCTCTTTCGTTAAGAATTTTCTTTTCGCTATGAGACATTACAAACATGTTTTTTGAATGATCCCATCTGCAAACGTTGTTAATTTAATAAATTGGTTTAATATAATTATAGTATATTTAAATAAGGCATTTTTCTATTTACCTTACAAGATGAGAAATCATTGGAGTGCCGCGGCTTACAGGAAATTGTATCGTCGAATAAAGATTTGCAATTTGTGGTTGTAGTCCCGCAATATAAAGTTTTCCAATGACTTCTAAAAGTGTCTCAATATTATTATTTTCGGTATTCGGTGTATATAACGCTACACTTGTTATTGTGAAGCGTATTGAATCTTTTATAATATGTTGAAGAATACTGTGAGACGATATCTCAATCATTACTGCATTTTTCGGAACTGAATGTATTGCTTTTGTAAAAGTTACAGGCGATAAGAAATAATTCATATAATAATCTGTACATAATGGTAAAGATACGTTGGCACATTCACAAGCAGATGTAGTTAACCATTTTGAACTGCGAGACTTTTTTTGCGATAATACACGATTTAAATATTTCTTACATTTAATTGCCGCAGAGACAATATAACGACTATGAAAAGGTATATTACCACAGAAAAGCTTTTTTACAGAAATACCGTTATTCTGAAACAATAAAGAAAAATTATAAGAATAGCATTTCATCAAAATAATTAAAATAAAACAAGCAAATAATATTTTTTAAATAACAATAAGGTACAATTAATGTGCAAATAAGTATACCTGTAGCTTGCTGGTAAATGCATTTACAGAATTTGTTGGTCCGCTCACAATAAAATTGGACGAACTATTATAACAGGCTATATCAATGTCCGAAGGGCATATATTTTTCATTTTTTCAAATTCAAGATTAATTTCAGCCATGGAACTGTTACATATTTTCGATTCATAAAGCGCTAAGCCGATGAAATACGCCGACAGAATCGTTTCTTCTGCCGTTAAACATCCATCGGCATATCCACAGACAATTTCCCCAATCGAATGACCAATTATAAAATCAGGAACAATACTAATTGATGTTAAAAGATCGATTATTCCAATCTGTAAAATATAAAGAATTAATATTTGAAATAATTTTATTAGTAAAAAATTAAATAGAAAATATTTTCTTACTTGTAATCCAACGAGTCCTAACAACAATTTAATAATATTATCAAAAATATTTTTATTATCACTCGTTAAAATATCTGTAAGTAATATGCCGTAAGATTTTAAAACGTTATCACATTTTTTTATTGCCTTGGCAAACACTGGGAATTTCATTAGATCTCGACCTATTAAAATTATAAAATTGTTAGTATAAAACATAATTAATTTAAGTATTTTGCAATAAATTATTTACTTACTCATTCCAAACCATTGAGATCCTAATCCCGAAAATATAAAACAAATTGGCCTTTTTATATGTAAAGAATGTTTTACTTTACTAATTGAGCTATAAGACTTAATTTTTTTACAATTAGTCATCATGTATCCTCTATAAAAATGACCATCTATGTTATAATTATGAATATGATGTAATAAAGATATATATTCTGCATCTGTTAACCGATTTTGCACCTGCATTCAATAACAAAAATATACAATTCTATTTTTTTTTAAAGAATAATTTTATACAAACAGAACTTACATCATTAAAAATGGTTTTAACTGCTTCTTCCGTACGTCCAGACACGGCTACAAGTCTAGGTAAATCATCATCCGGCGTGCCATTATTAATTTTTTGTTTAGAATTCGATTTCAGTAATACATGACTATTAGCTCCTCCAAAACCAAAAGAATTAATACATATCTTATCGCCTTGCAATTTAGTTGGTTCGGTAACAATTTTTATTCTTCCTTCAATAACACCAATTAAATTTTTTCGTGGATTTTTAAAGTGTATAGTAGGCGTAATTATACCTGTTTCCATTGCTAGTAATACCTTTAAAGAACCACATTTATTTTATTAGCAGTAATATATATTATAATTAATAAACGCTGTATATAATATAAATCATAATTGCAAGTAGATGATAAAAAGTATTATAAGAAAATATATATTTCTTTTATTAAATATGTATGTAAATTATTTTATATGTTTTATATATATTGTTTTATTAAATATATTTATTAAATATAAATTTCTTTATTCTTTCTATTATAAAAAAATATATATACCTTTACGACATGGCAAAGGCCACTTGCAGGTTCAGAATGGCCAAGATTCGATTTTACTGAGCCTACTAATAAAGGAGTAGTTCTTTTAGCGCATAAAGACTGGTCAATAGCCATGGTTTCTACGGGGTCGCCGGCTATAGTACCAGTTGCGTGAGCCTCCATATAAGCTAACTCATCGGGTGAGATTCCACATTCCTCGTAAAATTCATCTAATAACAATTTCTGTTTTTCGACTGACGGGAAAGTAATACCTTCTGCTTTAAAACCATCACAATTTGTTTTTCCATGCACAACGGTTGCGTAAATTCTTCGAGCATTCTTTGCCTTTTGCAGATATAGTACTGCGGCTGTTTCACTGCGCATATATCCTGAGCCTTCTGAATCAAAAGGTTTGCAATAACCGTCAGAAGACAAAACTCCTAAAAGAAGTTAATAAAAACGTTACCTGTCTCATCATAAAATAAAATTATAAATAGAAATGTATTAAAATATAATAAATATATACCTAGTTGATAAAATTGAAATTGTACTTTAGGATGGAAGCACAGATTGCAGGAAGCGACAATGGCTGTGTCGCAATCTCCAGCTCGAATCAATTCATAAGCTTTTACTATGGCATAATTACTTGAACTACACGCAGTATCAATATTATGTGATGGTCCGGTAACGCCGAGCCAATGAGAAATTACATTTGCTACTGGCATATGATTTTTAATCATAGGTAATTGAGAAAGCTAATAACAATAATATGTTTTTAAATATATTGTAAGTATTGAAGTAAATAAATAAATATATTTAATATTTTATTTTTAATAATTTATACTGTAATATATTTGCAATGTAAAATTCCGAGAACGCTTATCTATCCGCGCATGGCGTTCTGAGCAAAATGTAATGCGATCATTCAATGCGAATTAAATGTACCCTAAGTCATGACTGTCATTCTCTCGGAGAGTTAGATCTTCTCCGACCGTCATGCAGTACGTTTTGAAATATATATCCTTTATTCTTCTGTCACCTAATTCTTTATTCTTTGTCTCTCAACATACATAACATATACAACAAAGATGTACAAACTTTTATATTTAAAACATCTGTTTTGCATGAAATTGTCTTACTTTTTACAATAAAAATTCTTATTTTTTATTTATATAATATGTTATTTAAATGTATTACCTGAGCATCAAAAAGCATATGTCCTCGAGTTTCAGATATAGAAATTGCTGTAATAACGCTTGTTCTTGTATTCCATAATTCTTTTGGGTTTATCCCTGCATCGATAAGTGCTTCATAAGTATGCTCGAACAACATTCTAGTCGCAGGATCCATTATATGAGCTTCAGTAGTGGATATATCAAAAAATTGTGAATCAAATTTTTCTATGTTATTGATTTTACCAATTCGACCAGGCATATTAAGCGCTGCATAAAAAATAAATTTATTAACAAATAACTAATAAAAAGTTTTTGATTAACTAGATTTATATTTATCGTTATCTCTTTTATTAAATATTAAATAAATATATAGTTTATCGATTTGGAAAGAAGTATACAATGTTCACACAATTATTATACTACATTAATCCAATTGTATATAGTTTTTTCAATTCCAATTCAATTTTAATTCATTTTTAATATTTTGATCAAATATATCCTAACATAAAAAGACAATTTTCTTACTATGATTCCAACGTCCATGATCGCTCGAACCAAGATCCACTTTGTTCATAAGATTCTCTTGAAACCTTTGTATATTGACACTTTTAGGAAATCGACCCGCAACACCAGAAATAACGATTTCTTCTTCTGCGTCGATGCTGCATTCCGGTGTCGGTCGGTTCATAGTATTTTAATTTTACTTTAAAGAAAATATACTCTATAGCAAAATGTTAATTATTTTACAAAGTCATACTTTACAATTTTAGATAAAAGAAGAAACAATTTATAATTATATATATATATATATATATATATATATATATATATATATATATATATATATGTACCAATAATAAATAGAAAGAAAATCACTAACAGTCACAATTGTGATAATATAATGGTTAAGATTAAAGTTAGAGTGTAACTACATCAAATCTACCTGATTCTCTAATTCATTGTTTCAGTGTTACATAAGATGTATTTCCACGCGTTATATTTTTCATTAATATTGCAATTTATTTAAATTTTTTATACTTTAGTCGCTGCCACTTCCGTTACAGTACATTTATCACACAATTGTAGAGACTATTAAAATTTACAAACATAACAGGTCATTTGAAAGTTCTCGGAGTAGTTATGTAAATAACATTTGCATATAAAACGCCATTTAGAATTGAAACCCGCGGCACCTATAACAGTCAACGATATTATTTCATTAGGACCCGATTTTCGCCGGTTTCTTCTAAGAAAACCCTGCTCAGCTTTGTCGCTAAGTTTTTTTATTACTATCCTGTCAGGATGGCGTCGGTCTGGAAATCTATCAGCATAAAGCCATTCTGCTGCTGAGTAATTATTTCTGGCCTCACCCAAAATGCGGATCATATCCACAATTTTATTTGGTAGATAACCAGCCATAATTTAAAAAAGAAAAAGACTTGACAAAATATTAAAAGTTCTTGTCTTACCAAGAAAAAGTCAATGGATGCAATATCCGTCTGACGTTTGTACTAATCGGTTAGGTATGCCTGCAATGACTGACAAGTGTTAGAAGATTTGGTCATTTGCTCGTACGCCTAACATTAACCGGTTGCCTGGTAGTGACTCATATATGGGCAAAAAAAAGTCGTGCCGAATCTAGTGCTGACTTATATATGGGCACCTTGAATAACTTTGCCAATTTTCAACGAATTTGCATGAAACTTGCTGTATTTTATGTACTTTGGTCGCTGATTATGAATCTGAAGTCAAATTTGAGAAATTCGAAAAAAAATTTAAGATGGCGGCATGTAGTGACTAAAATAATATCCATCAAAAATACTCTTACCTCCGTTATTAGTTAGTGAAATATTATCACGACACCAGAGTGTGCCACGAGAAGACTGTTATTAAATTGCACACTCTATTTTTAGAATTTTTTAAGGCTTTTTTAATTTGTTGTTTTTTTTTTGTTTTTTTTTAAATTTTTTTGTTGTCTAGTAATAAAATTTTTTTATGCTTATTTTTCTGAAACATTGTTATTCTAAATTATTTTATATAAAACAAAATTTTATAAGACAGATTTATAAAATAAGAAATAAGATATTATAAGGTTTTTATGGTTTTGTATGATAGTTCTTGAAACAAGGTATTACGCATAATGGGACTCCACCACAAATCTTACAGATGGTATTTACTTGTTTTCTTTTACCTTGTTTTTTGCATAGAATGCACCTCTTTCTTACACTGCTTTTTTTGTCAAGTTGACTCGGAAAATGTCTTCCGGAAAATCGGATTGGGTTTTCTAAATTACCTTTTCCGATATAAATAGATGAAGTTTTACCTTCGCGGTGTTCAAGTAATTTGGTCACAGTTTCAAGCCGGAACTGCAACAACGTCAATTTTTTTGTCGGATGAATAATATTATATACGACGAGTGCATTGAAAATTGCTATATCAAGTAGATGGAAGTAAGTTTTGATATACCATTTGATTAATTTACGACGCGTGCGATAAGGACAAATAATTTGATCTAATAAATTAACTCCTCCCATGTTCTTGTTATATGACACTACAATGTTTGGTTGGACTTTTGTTTACCAGTACGGTAATCTATTTTATCGGTTGTAATCATCTGAGGTGAATGCATCGTCGACAACATTGTAACTAATCTCTTATCTTTCCACGCCATAAAACACATTTGAGGGGTACTGAAAATTTTCATTTGACCTTGTTTTAATTTGTTACTTAGTTTCGGCATGTACATGCGATTTATCCTAACTGTTCCACACACATTTGTCTTTTCATCATGTAGTCGTTTGAATAACCAAGGTGAACTGTAACAGCTATCGATATATAATGAACAACCCTGCTTACCTAAATCCCCAAGCATATCAAAAACAACTTTTCCCGAGACTCCTAAAGGGGATTGTTTTTGTTGAGTGCTTGTATCCTTTCCAGTATAAATTTTGAATTTATAAACGTATCTGTTTTCGGAATCACATACTTCATAAAATTTGATACCATAACGTGCTCTCTTATTACGGTTGAATTGTTTGAAACTCAGGCTACCCTGCCACTGCATAAGGGATTCATCTATAGATATATTCGGGAGTAGATGTATATAGGCCGGTTCTGGACCAATTCGTGTTAGTGTGTCCGTGTGACCTAGGGCGAGGGGTAATGACGTCACGCGGGGAGGGGTGTTTTTCCAGGAATCGTCCCTTTGTCGGCGATTCTCGGAACAGATTATTTATAAAAATAACAATAACATAAAAATTATGAAATTTGATATTTTAATTACGTAATTAGATATTTTTAAAATAGATAAGTGCGTTATCGCGCCACGGTATTTTCATGCGGCATCGCGAATTTCAAAGGGTTGGAATTTTTTCAAATGAGGTAAAAAGGGGGGGTCTTATTTTTCACAGGAGGTAGGGGGTTAGGGGTGATCACGCGAGTCTTAGTCATGGCGTCGGCGGCGGATCGCAAAGTATCGTGTGCCCATCGTTCCCTCTCGCTCG
Organism: Cardiocondyla obscurior; assembly: GCF_019399895.1. Taxonomy (NCBI): domain Eukaryota; kingdom Metazoa; phylum Arthropoda; class Insecta; order Hymenoptera; family Formicidae; genus Cardiocondyla; species Cardiocondyla obscurior. The sequence goes on along the minus strand of NW_027228797.1, from coordinate 202,197 downwards.
CACCCGTTCGCGCCGCCTATCGTTCCCTCTCGCTCGCTCTTGTTCACGCGTTCGTCACCATCGACTACGACTCGCTCGCACCCGTTCGCGTCGCTTATTGTTTATCAACAATTCTTTTACACGCTCATACGATTCGAATACGGGTGACGCTGCACATACACCCTCGGCTAATCGCTCCTCCTTCTTATCTAATTTCTCTCTCACCCAGATACGTATGATGCATACGAACGAGGCGGACTCACACCTCACAATTATAATAAAATAAAAGATGGAATAGAAGCGATTAAAAAAATGATACGTGTCGATTACAAAAGTATATATTTATTTTATAAATATGCGTTACAATATATTACATATTTTTTCACGCGGTCTTAGTCAAGGCGTCGGCGGCGAGCGGCGGGGCGGCGGCAGATCGCAAAGTATCGCGCGCCCATCGTTCCCTCTCGCTCGCACCCGTTCGCGCCGCCTATCGTTCCCTCTCGCTCTCGTTCACGCGTTTGTCACTATCGACTACGACTCGCAGTTTTCATGCGTAGTATGTCGCTTTGAAATATAATATTAAACAAAAGTTGACACTATGAGGATGCACAACTGTGGGCCCAGGGCTCGAGTGTATTTTTCTCTTCTTATTATTCTTACAATAAGAAAAAATTTTAAGAGGTTGCGTTGGAGTTTTATACCGAAAGGGTATCGTTTTTTAATCAATCGCTAATGTCATGTTTATCAATCGCTCATGTGGTATTTATTCCTTGCCCAAGACAATCATCGAAGAGGTGTGCGATTCATGTAATCCGTAAATGGTAAGTATAAAGAGAAATAAAATAAAAAATATTTCTATTCGTATGAATAGTAGCCGTAAAAAATTTTAATATTACAGAGGGACAATTTTGCGTAAAGCCAACGTCACCGGCGTCTTCATTGTAATTATCATCGTCGTCGTCATTGCTCGCATCATATCGATCGTATAAGATAATATCGTTAAATTATATAATTACTAATGTTATGTCTAGACAAATTCTTTGTCTGACATCCGTTGGCGCCCGTTTGCAATTTGTTGCATGTTTTTTATGCTTTCACGCAACAAATTGTCCCGGAATATGTGGACGTCTGTTGAATTATTTTCTGAAAGGCTCTGAAGTTCCCTTTTTTTTATTACAATGGACTACGGTCTACCTTCCCCTTAACTAAAATTTTAATATACGTCGAAAAAAAGAGACGCGGAGTCGGAGACGTAACACCCCCCGACTTAGACAAATGTTGGGGCTTTAATTCGCAACATTTGCATAGAATAAAGATTTCTCTTTTTTTCGTAGTTCCATATTTAGTTCTAAGAACTTACATTTTTTTATTTTCTTTTTAGGCTATCATTTTATATATATATATATTTTAAAAAGATTTTTTTTTTATATTTTTTTTTTTGTTTGTTTATTTCTCTGTACATATATATATATACTCACATATATATATTTAAAAAAAAAAACAAAATTCTAATAATATTTTCTATGTCGACAATAAGTGATTGCAGGTCAAGGTTTATTTTTATTTTTCCTTCGTTTCTGGAACGAATAGATTTTGACGCGACACGGGAGACTTCTTTTTAGAGATTAAATCTCCATTAGTCAGGTTTGATTTTAATAGCCTAGGATTGTTCTTGACCTTGTCAAATTTGAAACAGAACAATGTGGCGTTTTTTTTTTCGCTCACCATTATGTGTATGTTCCTTTCAACACTACACTCAAATTTGGGGTCTATTGAACATTTTGACGAATGGTCTCCTGACCGCTCATTTTTGGTTTGGCTACACGCTTTTCCGACTGACGCGTGGCCTTCTCCCCTCCACTCCTCCTTGAGTGGAATTACTGTTTCCTCCTTTTCCTTTTCTGCAATCTCTTATTTTTGCCTTACGTTACTAAAGTTTTTTATTTTATTTTTATTTTTTTTTTTTTTTTTTTTTTTTTTATATATATATATATGTGCAATTTTTGATTTAAGTGGTTAGTTTCATGGAAAAAATAATAGCCTAATATTTTGCTTATCAACTAAAACATCCTTAAGAGTATTAATATTATTAGTACGCAATTTTAAGATTATAAAAATGTTTTATTAAAGTTTTATTACAGTTGTCCTGGAGACCTTAACTTCCTAAATTCTGGCCGTTCTACTACGTTATTCGGCCCTATTATATGGTTTATAATTACGTTGGAGCTTCTTACTGCCGCTCCTGCCTGTTCCAGCGCATGGGCCAGGTCATGGCTTCGGTAGTCGTCCGGCCGGTGGATTGCAAAGTCCACCTCGGCGAACTCTCCCCCCGAGGCCCGCCGGATCCTCAAATGCCCCCACTCCTTTTCAATGAGGGCCCGCGTAAGGATAATGTCCCGCTCCGTCCAGCCGGTGGGGGATATTGGCCGGATCCCATGCGCTCCGCACGGGATGGCCTGCCACGGCTGCTCCTTGAACCGATTTTCCAAACGGCAGCAGTCGAACTTGGGGCGATGTATTTTCCGCCCTCAGTCCTTCAGATGGATGGTGACGTCAGTGTGAGACGTCACCTCCGTTATAATCCCTCGCTGCCACCGTCTCCCCTCCTTCACAGCGACCAGGGTCCCGACATGGATATGATCGGGCGCCAGCGTGAGCTTCGTCCCGATCCTCTTCATTCTCATGGTAAGGTAGTCCAGGAGCTCGTTCAACTCTTCCTGCCCGTTTTTTAATTTCACCCAGAACAATGTGGGCGACTCCACCTCCAACACTCTGGCCTCCAGGGACGACCGAGTTAAATGGTAGGTGTTAATTGTTGGGACTGTAGCCTCCATTTTTGCAATTAAATCTTCTTTCTTCTTATTCTAAAAACAAGTAGGTTTTAGTAAATGGTAAAATAATAAAAGAAATCATTGATGCCAAATTGTTGCATAAAAATTAAAAAAAAAAACGTTGCATGTACGGAAATACATGAGGAGAAAAATATAACAGCTGAAATTTTAATGTTTTAACTCCAGAGAATAAGTTGCATTTTCTCGGGCAGGTAAAAGTGGATAGCGTCGTTCCGTGTCTGCTTCATGATTTGTTTCAGATTCTTCAACAGGATATAAATCGTTATGTATTTGTTTCAAATTCTCTTGTTCCGGCATTACTGGTGCACTAGGTTTCTCATATCTTGGTCTCTTTTCTTCCAGATGTAGTAAGAGTTGAGTTAATGAATCCCAGATGGCTCCAATTAAATATAGTGACCATCCGTATACTGTATGTAATGCGTAGCCATGAACAAGAGTATCGAGTATTAGTTTAATTCCGCGAATACATAGGAATACTCCCAGTATTCCGGCACTGACATTTCCAAAAATCAAAAATTTACTCCACATTTTATTCCATGCGGAGGTGGCTACTTTTTCTATGGATGCCTCGTCCATGAGGTTAGAAATTAATCCTCCATGGATCGACGTAGCTTCTCCCATTACTCCCCTTGCTACTGTGTTGAGTAACGCGGGTCGTTCGGCAGGGAACATTATGTGATCTCTCAGATGTTCGAGATCTTTTTCACTGTAAATTCCGCTGGCTGCTAAGGATCCTGGATTCGTATAATGCCATGTCGGTTTAGTCATTGGCTTGATTGTTATTGGAGGTAATGTTCGTTCTGGCGTAGGTATCATTCGATACCATCCGTCATTCAAGAAATACATCGGAGGAATTACTCGGTTACATGAAATTTGAGTTCCAGTTTTCGTCAATATGTGCGTTCGTGGTGATAAGAAATATGTATCGTTACTTCTTAATACCGGTAGCTCGGAATAACACTCTTACATGCTGAATTTTAACATCTACTAGCGTGCATTTAATTATATGTACAACTTCGCCTGATATTACGGCCATATAGCCAGGTCCCTTCATAATTTGGTATGCAAATTCATCGGGTGAATTAACGGCAATACTTAATGCATTTTTTAATACTTGCTGTTCTAAATTACAGCGTTGTTTTAACACATCTCGATACAGAGAATTCATCTGAGATCGGATATGTTTTTCCACGTATACAAATTTTTAATTCACATAAGTAAATATATCTAAATTCTCAACGGGTAATGGTCGTTTGCGCGCGAATGATTCTCCTTTTGTGGTTTCTAAAATAAGCAGTTTAGGATGTTCTGTTTTTATTAATGTATATCCGCATAAAGGTTCTTCTCCTGTTTTAGTTAGAGCAAAGGTTACATCGTTAGTTGATAATGAATATACAATTTGTGGTTTTTCATAGAGTGTATCGAGCATTCGGTTAGCGTATCCTTCGTATAGAATGTCGTAATTATTGAATTTACAATAATCAGTCGGTAATGTTTGCCAAAATGTGTAACCTCCGTCGATATCTATGCAGTTATTATCTGCATAAGTACAGGCGGTTACTGAACGTAATCGAATCTGATTTGTTTCTAAATTAACAGTTGCTTGGTGAGTGGTTAAAGTAATGGTAATTATGGCTTGCACTACGACATTGTGCCAGCTGCCATACGGATCAGAGTAATAACTGCCTGAGCATTGTCCGTCCATACTTGTTGTTCTTGCGAGTGTAACTGGTCGCATTATCGTTTGATTCACTTTTAATCCGTAAACATGTGTATAAGTTGAAAAAGAAAATGATCCGGTTGCATGCATCTTTTTACATTGATCTGCTGTGGTTTCAAAAACGTATTCAGCTTGTCCGTTAGTCACGATTGAAGTATGTGAATGCATTCCACAGTAATATACATGTCGGTTAATTGATACTTTGCATTGTATCACTTGCAATCCTTCGAATTTTGATATTTGAAGCAGCTGTATATAAGTTCGGTCTACTTGAGGTTGAGTTAACGGTATATTGCAGTTTTCAACATCTAATAATGATAAAGTTGTAATATTCAAATTCGCAGATCCACAATCGTAGCCAATTATTCCGTTTATTTCAGTAACTTGCACGAAGACAATCACGCCGATAATCCATTTAAATCTCGAATCCATCTGAAAATATAATTTTATTTTCATTCATTCGGTTTAATGTATGATACTCGTAGCCTATTCGGGTGCACAACTTTTGTATTTTTCTTAATTCTTATCCTCACGTTATTTTTATTCAAAATTTCTAAAACTTCATGAGGCCCAGTGTATTGATTACCGAATTTACCGGGCTTCGGTCCTTTCAATAAAAATACGTAGTCTCCGGGCTTAAAAGTTTTCGGATTTATTTTCCTGTCATAAAGTTTCTTAGATTTTTCTTTTGCTTCTGTTACATTCTTGAAGGCGTTTGTTTGTAAATTATGGAGCTGTGTGACGAGGCCTATTAAATAATCGTCGTAGCTAGCTAACTTTTCCTCCGGGCCGAGAGGTTCGTCCGTCGGTACTCTAGCTATTTTTCCGAATACTAATTCATACGGTGTATGTTTCGTGGCTTCATGTACACAGGTGTTGTAATTAAACATAGCAAGTCCAACCCACTTATCCCATTCCTTTTGCTCGTTTGCGTACTGTTTTAAATATTCGCCAAGAGCATGATGAGATCTTTCCAAAGATCCGTTGGATTGTGGGTGAAATGCTGTTGTTCGAAATTTTCGTATCCTAAATATTTTCGCTACCTTTTTAATTAAATCACTTATAAAATTTCTACCTTGGTCGGTTAATATTGCTTTCGGAGCTCCCAATACACAAACAAATCTGTCTACAAATACTTCAGCTATTGTTTCAGATGTCTGGTTTTGTAGAGGTATGCCCATGCAGAATTTTGTTAATTGATCTTGCATGGTCAGGATATATTCATTCCCTCTGTCAGTTTTTGGTAGAGGCCCCACAATATCCATAGCAATTTTATCAAAAGAAGTTCCCGGTGTGTCAGTTATTAGCATGGGCTGCTTAGTTTTTACCCTAACTAATTTTTTTAGCTGACACTGTAAACATTGTTGAATATACAGTTGAACTTCCTGTTTTAAATTCTCCCAGTAATATCTATGTTTAATTCTATTGTATGTTTTATTTACTCCACGATGTCCCCCTGTTGGTGAACAATGCATTTCTCCGATTATCGACGACCGGAGATCTCTGGGAGGATATTTTATTGATCCGTTGCAAATTATTAATTTTGTAGGTGAATTTAAGAAAATTATGTGTAATAGATTTTTGATTTCGCTCCATGGTACGTTGTTTACTAAATCAGTTTTCGCGATACTAATTGTTTGCAAATTTAATTCTTCGGAGATAGTTCGCAGATTTTTAATAGCTGTGGATATATGTTGCAGAGTTAAAGTTGGTCCTTCCCGGACTCCTTCGCTGATCGGTAAAATAATGTGATAGTATTTTTTATACTTAATTGGTTGTGCTTCGCTTAAGCTTAGCGTTCTTATTTTCGGTAATTCGTTTCTTTCAAATAGTTTCTGAGAACCTGAATCTAAAGGGTTTCCCTCGGTGTCTGTAAAATATGTGATATTATCCTTTCGCAAAAATAATAAATCGCGTGTTTCAATTATATTGTTAGGTATATCTTGTATGTCGGTGATAACAGGTAAATTTTTACTTTCGTCCGTTTCACTTTCGCTTTCGCTTCCATCGTCACTTTCTTTTTCTTCGTCAGGGTCCTCCTTTTGAATTTCAAGTTCTTCTATTTGTTCGTTTCCCTTTTCAATTATATTTTCTTTTAATGATTCCATTCTTTCTTTCTTTGCTGTTTGGCTTCGTGTCTGGATCCTACGTTCCGTCGGTGGATCATGAATTAATGCCTGTTCCACGATTTCCTGTGATGGCTCTCTTAATTCTTGATCTGTAAAAGGTACTGAATCATTTTTGATTGGTACATTGTCTATTTCCTCTTCATCAGACAGATATAATTTATAGTCGTCGTCTTCTTCACTATCATTATCTGATTCCTCCAACATCTGTGCAATTAATTCGGCGTTTTTAGGATTATTCGGATTTAATTTCTTTGCAGGATTAATTATATTACACGGTATTTCTTGTACTGGGTTTCTAGACAATGCATCCGCATTTACATTGGTTTTCCCAGCTTTATATACTACGTCGTAGTCATACTCTGCTAATTTTAATCGCCACCGAAGTATGCGCATATTAGCATCTTGAGCATGCTTAAACCAGAGCAACGGTTTGTGATCCGTAACTAAGGTAAATTTCCGGCCGTATAAATATGGCCGAAAATGCTTAACGCAGTATACAATAGCTAGTGCCTCTTTTTCATATGTATCATACTTTACTTCGTTGTCAGTCAGTGTGCGAGATGCATATGCCACCGGTTGATCTTTGTTAATTTTTCCTTGGGATAAAATTCCTCCTACTGCAAGTCCTGAGGCGTCTGTAGTTAATATAAATGGTTGTGAGAAATCCGGATATTGTAATACTGGTTCCTCGCATAATTTTTGTTTTAACAATTCGAATGCTTCCTCTTGATTTGAAGTCCATTCAAATGCTGTGTCATTTTTTAATAATACAGTCAGGGGTTTAGCTAATTTCGAGAAGCTTGGTATGAACCGTCGGTAGTATCCCGCCAAGCCTAAAAATTGTTTAATATTTTTAGGCGTTTTAGGTCGTGGAAATAACTTAACAGCTTCCAGCTTTTTCGGATCTGGAGTTACGCCGTCTTTGCTAATTACATGACCAAGATAAGTTACTTTTGATTTTAAAAATTCACACTTATCTGGTTGTAATTTTAGGTTCGCTTCTCGCAATCGCTGTATTAATAGATTGTATTTCCTCTCATGTTCCTCTAATGTTTTTGCATATATGACTATGTCGTCCATATATACAAATAATTCACGGCCCTGCAATCCTGTTAATACGAGATCCATTAATCTCTGGAAAGTTGCAGGCGCGTTTTTTAATCCGAAGGGCATTCTTTCGAATTCATAATGCCCAAACGGAGTTGTGAAAGCCGTTTTATGGTTATCCTTCGGATCCATTTTTATTTGATGAAATCCGGACGCTAGATCGCAGACGGAGAAGTATCGTGCTCCCCCTAATTGATCCAGTATATCGACGATATTCGGCAGTGGGTAGGCGTCTCCGATTGTTTTTTCGTTGAGGCTCCTAAAGTCCAGTACCATTCTCCATCGCTTATTTCCCTGTGAGTCGTCCTTCTTTGGCACGATCCATATTGGCGTATTGTATGGCGACTGTGAAGGTTTTATAATTTTTCCTTTCAACAGCTCGTCTACCTGCTTATTTATTTCTTCTTTATGCTTCTGCGGAAATCGATACTGCCTGGTGTTAATCGGTTGATCATCTGTTGTAGGTATCTGATGCTGCAGTACCTGAGTGAAGGTCAGCATTTCTCCGGGTATGTGGAATCTATCCTGGCTGCTTTTGACGAGATTCGTTACATTCTCTTTTTCAGAAGCGCTCACGTGATCCAAACGAAGTAATTCCATTATTTCAGAAAGGCGCTTATTTCCCTGCTCGTTAATTATGGCTAAGCATTGCGCACTTATTTTATCTTTTCTTTCCCTTTTATTTGGACGGATAATCGTGGATTCTTTTATTATTTGTTGAGATTGTTTTTCCATGCAGGCTGATATTCTTGAAGACGGTTTATTAATCATTAATTGATTTTTATTATTATTAATTTTACATTTATCGTATAAATGTAACTTCTTCGTTAATTCTTCGAAGGTAATATGAGAGGAAGTATCTCTATTATTTCCGGGTTCTTTGACTCGCGGAAATTTTAATTCTTTTATCTTTTTTAAAGGATCCTTTTTGGATTTGGAGGAAGTCATATCGCACAGTGAGGTTTGGAAATTTCCCTTCTCGCGATTGACAGGATTAGAATCTCTGGAATTTTTAGATTCTTTTAATGAGGCTTGGAGATTTACCTTTTTATTTATTTTACTTCCCGGCGATGTCTTGGCATCCTTCTTCTGGGTAAGTGAATTTTTATATTTTTCATTTTTGGACGGGGTTTGGAAATTTCCCCTTTTTTTAGATTTATCGTGGTCCCCACCAGGCGATGTCTTTGCATCCTTCTCTTGCGTGGTTAATTTTCTACCAGGCGATGTCTTTGCATCCTTCTCCTGCGTAGTTTTCATTTTATTTTTCCTTTGGATATTGTCTTCAAGAATCTTTTCATCAAGGAAATCCTGATGACAGAGATCGTTGCTATCGTGATTTACTCCGTCATGGGTTTGTTTAACCTCGGGGTCTCGTGACATTTCAACGGTCTGCCATTCTTCATTGTTTCCCTCGATGTTTTCCGCCTGCATTTTACTTAATGGTTGTAACTGTATTGTAGGTACCTGAACTTCAATGGGTTCGTTCAGTGTACTTATTATATGCAGATAGGCCTTTCCGTCTTTATTCCTGGCGACGGTATCTCCCAGATAAATACCGTGGATGACTTTCATTCGCGGTATATATCCGATTTCAATTTCCGGATTAGAAATGCGTACAAAGAATAGAGATTCGGTTTGCGGTGGGACGGTTATTGTTTCAGGGGTCGAAAATGAAATTCTTTCTCCCGATATTTCTAAATGTCCTTCGGCATAGTCAATTCGCGAATTTGTTTGTTTAAAGAAATCGTTTCCTAATATTCCGGCTTGGGAAATGGGAAAATCTTTGGAGACTATGTGAAAAATTACTCGTTTTTTAAATAGCGGCATTATTACTCTACCGAGAGTATATACTGAATAATCATTTATACCGTTTAATCTTAAAATGTTCCCGTAATCGATTTTTAATTTATCAGAGATCAAATTTTCTTTTATTATATTCAGACCCGATCCTGTATCTAACATAAAAGTCGCGTTTCGATTCTGATTGTTTAATTTTACTTGAATCGTGGGTACATGACTATGCCTATCTAAATTTACGGTAACCGGCCGAATTTCTGGTTCCATTCTTTGACTCATTTCCGGACCGATACTACAGGGTGTGAGATCCGTCCGGACCCCTGCTGCACACCCGTCTTGGAGGGGCCACCGGCGTTTCCCGCATTCATTGCTTCACGCCTTTTATTGTTAGTAATTCTAAGTTCGCAGTTTTCTAACACGTGGCCATCTTTCTTACAATAGCGACAATACTCTGTTTCTTTAGAGTTATTCTGCCTCGCATTATTTCGGCATTCTTTTGCTGAATGGCCGAATCCATCGCAAATTTGACACACTGTTCGCGGTTTTTGCCCAGTAATTCTGGATTCTTGCTGTTTTTTCCAGCAATTATTCGCGGTATGTCCCGATTTTTCGCACCATTGGCAAATTAACACTGTCCTATTCTGGTTGCTATTATTAAATCGGCAATTCTTCGCATTATGCCCCGGTTTATTGCATAGTTGGCAATTCGATTTATTTTCTTGAATAATATTTATAAATCGACGATTATTTGTTTCGCGTTGACGACATTTATCCGCACTGTGCCTGCGTTTTTTACAGATTTGGCAGACTAAAATTTCGTTAGGTAAACTAAAATAATTACCCGTATGGGAAGCTAGTTTCTTACATGTTGAGGCAGCGTGCCCTTCTTTGAGGCACAACTGGCAAATTTCTCTAGGACGATCAATATTCAAGAGTTTTGAAGTAGAGGAAATTTTACCGTGACGTAAATCATTAATTTCACGCAATTCTCTTTCAATGTCTAGAGCGTCTGTAACAGTTTCATGGACACCTAGATCTCTTTTTACTCTTTGTTCGATCTCCGATTTCAATCCACGAATAAAACATTTACAGACATCTTTTTCTAAAGAGTTCCTGATTTCCGTTAATTGTGCATAATCGTCTATCATTCTTTTATGCACGTCCATAATTCTATTCCCTAGAAGATGTACTCTGTTAGCGTACGTAATGACATCTTCTTCATTTTTCTGGTAAATTCTCCCTAATTCCCCTTGTAACTGATAAACATTTTTATCTTGACCGAAAATATTTTCTAAATATTTCGTTAATTGAGCTACGGTTTCAAATTCCATCCCTTGAATCGTCCGTCGAGCTTCACCGGTTATACGCGTTCTAATTACTTTAGTGAACTGCTCCTCGGCCTCTGCAGGCAGCATATTTTTTGCCTCTTCACATCCTTCAATAAAATAATTTATCGAGATGTTTTTGCCATCAAAGAAGGGGACCGCCTCAACGGCGTATTTTAACGTGGCGAACGGATTTGGATTCGCTATTTTCTTAACTTCTTTCGCGGGTTCGACTTTACTATAATATGCCTGCAATCGTTTTGGCGCCAGAGGTAATCGTGTCTCGTCTAATTTAATAGTAGATCCTTCCGTTACTTCGGATATATCAGGTAAAGGAGTAGATACGCGTTCTGTGACGGTTTGTGAGAAAGTAGATTGCTTGGGTTGTGGGATTTTAGCCGCAGTGGGTGTCGAAGTGTGTATCTGTGATTGTGTAGGTTTTGATTTACCCGCTTGTTCAACCGCTGCTTTATAAGCTTTATCTACTTCCGCCTTGTCAGACGTTGCCCTAGTATCCATTTGCGAAAAATCACGCTCAAACAATCCCGGACGAGCCCCCAAAAATCAGTGGTATGTTACGTCAGAAAGGTTAATTTTGTTTGATTAATTAATTGGAAGGAATTCCTCGGGATGGACTTTGCCGGTAGGGTAGGGAGGTGACGTACCACCGAATTTATGTGTGATTCGAAATTCGAATCTACACGATTTTACGCGCAGATAATTATTCGGATTTCAATTGAGCGCGTAAGTGGTTCTTTTTAGAGAAAGGAAATGAATCCTTATTCTCTGGGATAGAACCGGGCGTGATTGATCGCTTAGACAGGATAGTTTAGGGTAATAATAAAATAATTAAGTCACGATTTTAATAACACTAAATTAACAATTTAATTAAAAACAAATGACTCCAATTACAAAAATCAAAAGTGATGCATACATAACTAATAAACAATTCAGAAAATTCATACAGCTCGTTTAAAATATAAAAATAAAGTGAAAGTTTTTACTGAACAAATCAAATAATAAGAAAACGGTAGTAGGCGAATGAATAGATATAATTTTAACATGGCGGCGTTGAGTATTTTACAATATTTACATGAGTGTAAGGGTGTGCGTGTGTGTGTGTAATTATTAGTCTAGAGTGACCTCCTCGATTTCCACCACCCTCGCCGTGGATCTCGGGAAAACCATGTAACGAGGTAGGCATCTACCTCGTCCCGGCAAAACAGCGGCCGGACCATCGGACCGAACATCGTCCGACGGAATAGGGGCGCGGTGCGCCCCGACCCTTTTTTAATACACCGCAATGAGTAACGCGCACCGTTCTCGGTAAACGTACCACCGTCCCGCGTCGCGCGAAAATTAATACTTTTTACGATCGCGACGGGCGCTGCGACGCCAACCCCCGGGAACCCGAACACCCCGGGCCACGCGAAACACCGAATAAAAAGGCCGGGTACCGAGCGATCGAGAGCAGTTTTCCGATCCACTGAGCTCCGTTCCGGGCCTCCGCTCAGTAGCTTCCTAGACAACCGAATCACCCAGGAGTCGCTAAGCACGAGGGTCGAGCGTTCTCGGCCTTCGCCAAGAGTTCTTGGCCGCGACACCGCCTCCTTTTCTCCGAAGCTCCCAGGTCGCCGGCCACAGCGGATAAAGCGGGGTGAAGCGTGCTTCGCCTCCGCCGAGCGTTCTCGGTTTATCCCGTGGACGACGCCCGGGCAGCATCTCCAGCCGCATCGGCGGTTCCTAGCGAGCGTGGCGCAGTCCTGAGGTAAAGAGTACTTTGCCTCTGCTGAGCGTTCTCGGCGATTGCCCCCCGCGCTCCCGTTCCTAAGGGAAAACCGCGGTCCAGCATAGGGAGGGCACAGTATTATATCCACGCGCGCGAATTCACGCGACCGACGACGATACTGTTTGCGTCACCCGTGCGATAGGCGCCGCGTTATAAAAACGTGCGTATAAGAAAAGCGAAACTCGCGCGACCGCCGGCGACTCTGTTTACGTCGTTCGTGCGACAAGCACCGCGGCGGAACAGCTGTACATATTGTAAATATAAGAGCTAAAAATAAATGTAAATAGTCAACTCGAAAAGACACGAGACGTGAAGTAATTTCGTTCCTTCCCGCGGACACCCCGGCCGGCCCTGAACGCACGCGACGACTCGCCAAATATCGTGGCGAGTCGTTTGACCGTGTCCGGCCACACGGAGGGGAGAAAGGGGGGTGTTACAACCAGGTCAATTAATCGCATCGGAGCCAGGAAAGAAAATTCCACCCCGGGATAGTAAATGAAAAAATGAGAATCAGGATCAGACCGAGCTGCCTGAATCCTGATCTCCTCTGGCTCGAAGTGGTCAGGGCCGATGGAGAAGGCCCTTTCCGGGACAGGATCTGTCCACGGAGTACAGGCCCTGCGGAGGAGCTCCAGAAGAGGATCTATAACCTCTCTCGGCTCTGGATGCTCCTCGAGGATCTCTATACTCGGGACCGGAGATGGAGGTTGATCAGGGAAGTCTACTCCTGGGAGAGAGATAGTCATCTTCGCCCAGAGAGTCGGCTTCCTCAGGTTCGAAGGGAAAAGGAGGTGGTGAAAGAGGAGAGGAGCAGGCTCTTGGCTCATCTCCGGGAAACCGTGGCTCGGAGACGAGGGAAGAATTCGGAGTATAAGAAGGAGTCGTGGGGCGGAATAATTCCGATCCAGGCTCCGTGGACTGAGATGAAAGATTGCGCTCGTCGGAAGGATTTGTAATAGAATTGTCTCGGCACTCCTCTTCTTCCGGGAAATAGCCGAATAACGGTTCCGGATCGCCGTGATTAGGAGATGGTGGCGGAGGGCCCGTACAAGGAGACCAAGGTCTCTCCTCGTGGCGCGCGGGAGACACGAAAACCTCTTCACTTGGTGCCGCCGCGAGAAGGTATTGTATGAAGAAGCGGCGGACTAGCTCCCTCAAATTTTTGATCTGCTTATTCCGCCGCGCCCGACTCTTCTTCAACGTTTTCTTATTGAGAGATTCCACTAAAATTATTAATTGATTTTAATTAAATCTGAATTGAATTTTTGGAAAGTTTAATAACAATGGAGTGAAGGAGATTCGTCACCGACGAATTCCGAAGGTCTCGATCCGCTCATGAGAGATTCCGCATAATCTATCTTTGGCGAGAATCGCTTGCCGATTCTTTAGCCGAGAACAGTCGCCAAAGTTCCAGCAATGTTTCGCGGCGTTAGCCACTGAAAATCGCTAGTTATTCGACAGCGTGTCTCAGCCGGTGTTCGGGAGCAAATATTCGCACATATTTAACAGATCACAGGAACAATCAGAACAGAATCAAAACCGCGGAGCCTCGACTCGGACATTTCTTTCTCTCAGACAACACTTGAAAATAATTAATTGAGATATATATATTTAGTGGAATCGTGTTTTTCGCCCAGATACATATTAAATCGTTGGAACTTACTTTGTAGGAGATCTTCAAACTGCTTCTTCGATAGATTCGTATTGGCTTGCACACTCAAGGCACTCACGTAAGGTTTAGGTAAACTAAAGCGGTTGTAGCTGAGATGCAAGAGAGCATGCTCAGCCTGAGCACAAGATTTTATAAGCTCGGAAAAGGGGAGGACTCTTCCCGAATTTTCATTTTTCTGAGATTCTAATTTCTCATTTGCAGAGCTTATTCCTCCACTTTTCCTATCTCAAAATTATTGGGCATTCGCACTTCATCCCTTCTCTATTTTAAGTTTTCGCCCTTAGTTTCTAAATTTTGGTGAGGAGTTCCCGAAATCCATTGGTTTTAAGGAAGTAATATGCCTACGAAGCACCCCCGCTTCAACGAGTTACCCCTTCCGAGCCTTCCAGAATTTTTCTATCATTTCCATCGAGAGATGGTAAGGTAACTCTTACTTTCCATATGACATATGGTTACCTGGGTTTATTGCCTTTGCCTGCGTCATATACTCCGGTAATTTCGGGTCTCTCGCGCCCTTGGTTTTTCTAAAGCTCGGGATCGGTACGCAATTACAATTTTAAGAAAAAGTTATTTTTTTTTCCTATGACAGACAGGTTATCAAAGTTGAAATATTTATGAGCTCTTAAATTTTGATTTTTTGTGTTATGTCTAGACAAATTCTTTGTCTGACATCCGTTGGCGCCCGTTTGCAATTTGTTGCATGTTTTTTATGCTTTCACGCAACAAATTGTCCCGGAATATGTGGACGTCTGTTGAATTATTTTCTGAAAGGCTCTGAAGTTCCCTTTTTTTTTATTACAATGGACTACGGTCTACCTTCCCCTTAACTAAAATTTTAATATACGTCGAAAAAAAGAGACGCGGAGTCGGAGACGTAACACTAAAAAATCCCCCATTAATTAAATTTTTTTTTGAACACCGTGTATCGTTTGCGTTATATCTCTCTCACTCCTATTTTGTATTTTTCTCGTTCGGTATTGCGTTCAAGTATCATTCGCGCTCTCGCTCACACCCTTTTACGCTCTCACTCGCATTCTTTAGTTATCGTCTCCAGATGCGTAACATGCTATCGCTAGATTCTTTTCTATATACCCGTGTGGTCAAAAATCTTTTGCGTTTTTTATGGGCTTCAAACGTTGTAAAAAATCTTTTTGCGTTTTTCTCTTAGTTAAGTGTCGTTCATGCTTTTCTAGTAATCGTTTCAAGATGCCTTCGTTAGATATGGACGATTCTTTCTATACACCTATGCGACAAAAATCTTTGGCGTCTTTTATCATTGAATCTTTTGTATCACGTTTCGTTTTCGTTGGCCCGGCGTCTATTTTCTTTGTTTATTGACGAGGATGACGACGACGACGATGTGACCATGCCTCATTCTCAGTCTCACATCCATAGCTGCAGGATCTATCTCAAGCAAATACCAAAAAGTATGTAATGTTTTTCTATTAACGTGATAATACAAATAATAACTCAAAGAAATCATAAGTAATAAACAAAGAGATGTATTTATTAATTTCGGAATACAGATATGACCGGGTCGGAGACGCTATCCATGAGCGACTGACTTCCCGAAAGGAATCAGGCCCCATGGCTCTCGGAGCATCCTTATCATTGTTGTTCCATTCAGCACAGTCACTAAATACGATACATCGCGTCTTGTGCGCGATTAAGAAAAAAAGGCACACCGGTTTTTTCGTTTGCTGGTGAAGACAGCTCAGTACTGAGCTCGACGCGGTGCTTCGCGTAACGGCGACAACCACAAAGAAAACAGACGTCGTAATAATTGTGTGAAGCAACAGAGACAATTGAACAAAATATGTATTTACAAAAAAAACCCCCCCAAAAAAAGAGAAAGAAATACAGAATATACAAGTTCAAGATCTTTAATCGCGAGAGCAAGGTTGGAGACGAACGGAAATCTTCCTGAGCCCGGCTTTCCCGGCGGAGATCTTCTTGAGCGGAAGGTTTCCCGCCCGATCGTCGGAAATCTTGAACGCGGGCGTCGGAGATCTTGCACGCGTGCCGGAGAATTACGCGATCGCGTACCTTGCTCTGCAATTTTTCGGTGCACAATTCGACGAAAAGAGAAACAAACCTCTTTAAAAGATCTAATGATCGCGGAGGATCTACTGATCGCGAAGGATCGAATGATCGCAGCCGAGCGAGACTGTATTCCGACGGTGAGAACGTGAGAACAGCGGAATTACAAGTGAAGCGGTTCGCGCGAAAACAGGTCGCGTTTCGGCCGAAATAAGCCCTTGATCATCGGAACAGTGAGGATGAAAAACAAAACAGGTGGCGAAATAACCAGTGAAAACCGGATTAATCCAACGTTAATGGATCTCACCTGTCGAGGTAAACAATGAACGGTATGCGGCGACCGACGAAATAAGAAATAAAACGAAGAACACGGACGTATCGTGAACGACGATACGATTCTAGTCGACTTATTACTAAATTTTTAGACGATTAAACACGTCTTAATAAGATACTTCACAAAGTACAATAAAAAAAATGGCATATTTTAGAGAACAAGGTATGTATTATAATACAATTTATAATACAATTTATAAAATAATTATATTTTTTCTTAAATCATGTTAAAATATTTATTTTTCTGTTTTAGCAAAACAACAGCTATGCCGCGATTTCCAAAGAGGCAGCTGCTCTAATAGTTATTGCGCGTTTGTGCACACCTATAGATACTGTTATAATTATCAGAACAAAAAGTGCACAAACGCGCAATGCAAATTCTTGCATGTAACGAGTGTGGAGCAGGCTCGTTACGAGGCCACCGGAGTATCATCTGCAAAATTACGCTATGAAGTCGGACGCACCCTGCAAAACTCCATCATTTGCGGGAATTATAAGGCGGGCAGGTGCACGAGGACGGACTGTCAACGTCGGCATATCGGGCACCAGGAAAAAATGAAGTGCATTGTGTGTTGTACGGAAATAGTAATGGACACTTTCGGGGCGTCTAGTTGCGGGCACGTGTACTGCTATACATGCGCTCTTAAGTGCCAAGGGCCTCCGCGTCCATACCAAATGCTAACAGTTGTGTGCCTGGTATGCCGATCCGTTACGAGTTACGAACAATTGCTTTAGCTTGTGTCGTTTTTTTTTGCGTTTATTGTTTGCTTATGTCGTTTTAGCCTATATTGTTTTTTCTTGTGCAGTATTTTCTTGCTTATGTGTTTTATACTTGTATTATTTTTAAATTTTTAATGTAATTTTTTAATGTATTTTTTTTAATGTAATTTTTAATGGAATTTTTTTATGTTTTATGATTAGTTTTTTGTAGATTGCTTATGTATATTAAACGTTTTTAGAATATGGTAGTAAATTAAGATAGAAAGTAAATATTATATTAAAAACATATTTTATTCCTTCTGTCTAAACATCTTTTAATTATTAAAAACTTACAAACTAATAAATATGTGTACAATTACTTTAGAATAGAATATAAAATAAATCTAATATAAAAATGAATATAATATAAAAAAAATTAATAAAAATAAACTAATAAAATAAACTAATAAAAAATAAAATAATAAAAAATGAAATAATAAAATGAATATAAAATTAAACTTAACGTAAACTTATAAACTACAAATTTTTTTTTCGGCGTCCTTTTTCCGTCTATTTCCTGTTTGTCTTTTCTGGAGTTTTTAGTCATTGTCTAAAACAAAAAAAGAAATTATTAAAAAAATATAAAATAAAATGTATTAAAAAATAATAAGTAAAATTTATTTGAAATATACTTACATAGATTTATCTGCACCTTCCATTGTTTGCACACCGTGCAGAGATATTTGGGTACTTGACCCTGCATAGAGAATGGTATTATCTTCATGCACGGTGTGCAATATGAGTGGCCACAAATTAAGGCCTGGACTCCCTTAAAATGCTGCACCAGGCAGAAATTGCATCTCGGCGTGTTATCCTCTGTAATTTAAAAATTAATATTAATTAAAAAAAAAATAAAAAAACATTAAAAAAAAAACTTACTGGGAAATGTCCCATTCTCGCAAGAGAGGTACTCCCACATGCACTCTCCAAGTAGATTCTTGGTGCATGTGTGAGGCCTCTGATCCGGCGGGTACGTCTCGCGCAGTAAAAAAGCGAGATGTTTTACTTCGCTAAACGCCGTTTCTGTCATAGGCCGCACGTAGTTGTTGATTTCGTCCACCTCATCCTGGGTCAGGTGGACGAATTTACACATGCTGCCTGTTAGGCACATCGATTTAGTGCACCGCCGGACCTCGTGGAACATCTTACATTTCGTTCTGGCACACACCTTCATTAAATAATCTCTGCAACTCATTTTAAATGAGATGTTACCAAAAAATTTTTTTGTTTTAATTTAGAACAGATCTTGCCAAAAAAAACAACAAAAACTAAAAAAACAACACAAGCAAAAAAACGACAATAGCATAATAAAAACGATAATAGCAATAATAAAAAACAACACAAGCAATAATAAAAACAACACAAGCAATAATAAACAATAGAAGCAATGTTGAGATCTGTACTCCTCGACTGGCGAGCGACCGACTGACGAGCGACCGACTGAAAATCACGTGCTGCGTTTCTATCCGCTTCCATATGTGTGTTCGTAAATGCACAATGAATGATGCTTAAAGAAGCGGATATACGAACGGACTTAAGGTCCTTTCGGTGTAATTCATTCAGCCGGCGTATCGATCCACATGATGAAATTTTTTGCAATACCCAGGTGTATAAATAAGGTTGACATATCTACCGGGTGCACATTTCCTGTTTGCCCGACTCTAATTAACGAAACAAGAGCCGCATCGCCAGAGAGAATATCATTAATGGTAATCCACCCCCGCGCTTCTTCCATGATTATTCTAGCGAGCGTGATCTCTTGCTCCGTCCACATCTGGGCTCGCCGAGGCAAGATTCCGTCTAGAACACACGGTATCGCCTGCCACTTTATTTCACAGAATCGTTTCTCCAGTCGGAAACACTCATAAGGTAGTCTCCAGGTTCTGCGAGCCCAGTCGCGAAGATGTACCGTAATCGACGTAGCACTAACATCATCGACGATTCCTCTTTGCTACTTTAAACCTTCTTGGATAGCAACGAGGGTTCCCACTGTAAGTTCATGTGGTAACAGCATGAGGTTGGCTTCTGCAATCCTCATAAATAGTCAATTGTTCAAGCATCTCCAAATGAGCCTTCTCTCCGTTAATTAACTTCACCCAAAATAGCGTGGGTGATTGTACGCGTATCACGCGTACTTCGTACGGCCAGCGAGTCAGTTGTCTTATATTGATGTCGGAAATCATATAAAAAAATTTTTATATTAAGCGGTATTTTTTAAAAAAGATATTAAAAATAATACCAGAAAATATATTTACATTTTTTAATGGGTACTTGGCGACGATCAGTTACCGATGCTTGGTTGCAAGGAACTGATCGCTCGACGGTTGAAGAACTCATCTCGATCCAAATTGTTTTATAGAGATAAAAAATTATCGTTCTCACTCGCGTTGTCACTCACGTTGCCACTCACGTTGCCACTCACGTTACCCCCGCATCAATGAAAAATAGACTGCTAAGAGAACAAAGAACTATGCGGCTAAATTCAAAGACTCTGCAAACGGAGGTAGTTGCTATTTAGCGGGTGTACATTTCTTTTATCGGAAAGAGATAAGATAGCAATTTTTAAATACCGCGAAGTAAAACTTATTATTAAATGACTCATTATAATTTGAGAGAGGGTAAAAAATGTGTCACATGATTAATCAGGAGTAGGGGTAGAATATAAAGCATTCCTTAGGTCTCTCTTGTAACAACGCGTGCGAATCTCACTAGTGATTGAGCGATCGACGATAATGAACGTTGACGTGAGAATAGAAATCGGTGAAGAAATAGAAATAGAAGTCGGTGAGGAAATCGACGAGGTTCATCCCCTGTCGGAGGATAGTGCTTGCGAAACCGACAATGACGACGACGAAACGATTGAAAATACTACGCGCAAAACGATCACTTTACGGAATTTAACCGCGATTAATCTGCGTACGAAATTTTGTGCCATATATTTTTATTACGGTGACGGGCGAGGATACAACGTGTGCGCTTCTTGTTTGGTATTGATGCGAAACGATTTCAACGACTCCGTCTTCAAGATTCGTAAACACGTCGTAGGATCTTACGAAAGTCTCAACGGTACGTGGTGCTTGAACTGTAGAGCAGCAACATTCGTTGTAATTTCGTGCGATATGTGTCCGGTATGCACGACTGCGTGAGCAATGTACTTCGATTCCGTACTCGCATTGCTAATGTCGTTGTTTGTCGTATTTATCGCTAATGTCGTTGTTTTGTCGTATTTATCGCTAATATCGTTGTTTTGTTGTATTTATTGCTAATGTCGTTGTTTTGTTGTATTTATTGCCAATGTCGTTGTTTTGTTGTATTTATTGCTAATGTCGTTGTTTTGTTGTATTTATTGCTAATGTCGTTGTTTTGTTGTATTTATTGCTAGTGTCGTTTTTTCAACATTAACGTGCGAGCATCGGTGTGAGAATCATTTAAAAATGGATTAAAGTTTTCTCGAGGAAGAGCGCGAACTCCTGGTACAGGCTGACGCCGTGACCACTCTGGGAGACATTTTCGTGTGGTTTGAGAGATGTGACGACCTAGTGAATCGACTCGAGGAACGCAGTCGCGCCAAGCAAACGCGCGTATCCGTCGGGTGCGCGCAATTCATGGTGGCGAGTATCGCGCGACTCTTGGGTGCCAGGAAACATTTGAACGGACGTTACGTGCACAAGGGTGGCGAGTATGCGAGCACCAGTGCTGCCGATGGTGATGGTGACAACGCAGCTGGTGAACTCGAGTGGCGCGAGATCGAGACCGCGTTCAAAAGTCGTATCGCAACGGGTGTGGTAATAAACACAAACTACATCGAGCCGCTGCAATTTCTGGAGGACGCCGGTAACGCGATGTGCGAGCGCGTACAGGACATCGTGCGTAAAAATAATTGTGTGAAAGTGAACACCGCGTTCAACGGTGAATTCACGACTGGGAACAAACGCGCCAACAAAAGTATAACCACGAAAAACTGTGAGATCTTTCGAAATACTGATGTACGCGAGTGGTACCGACTACATGTTATCAAACCCACGCTGGCTTCTCTCGAGGAGTTTCAGGAGCGCGACAGCGGATGGGCGTTGTCGTGAATTTTGAACTTGTTTATCAACGTAAACAAGTACAATCCGATGCGTGCGGGATGTCACGTTACATTTTCGCGAAAGATAGTCGCTAAAAAAGCAGTGATATGCGTAAAATCGATGGACGACAAGTGTCTCGCGTAGTCGGTGGTGGCGGCTCTGTATCCCGTGAAGCAGCACGTGGATCGGGAATCGTCGTACCCGCATTACGCAACGGTGCTGAACGTCGAGGGTGTGCAGTTTCCCGCGACTCTTAAAGACGTTGCGAAACTCAAACGATTGTATGATATCTCGATCAACGTGTACGTCACAAAGACACGTGGAAAAGAAATAAACGTTCTACCTATACGCCTCAGCAATGAGAAAAAAAAGCGACACGTAAATTTATTGTACGTGCAACGCGACAACAACGATGACAACGATAACCAGGAAGTGGGACACTTTGCGTATATCAGTAATCTATCACGTCTCGTCAGTTCGCAACTAAGCGGACGCGAGCATCGTAAACACATTTGTGATCGGTACGTATGGGTTTTTGAATATATAATTGATTTTTTTTTTTTTTAATATTATTTTTTTAAAAATATTTTATTTTTAGGTGTCTTTATTACTTCAGTTCGAGCGAGAAGCTCGAGGCTCACGTCATGAATTGCGGAATCTTAAACGACTGCGCTATACGACTACCCAGCAAGGACGACAAATGGCTCAGCTTTTCCAATCACGGCAACAAGGAGCGCGTGCCGTTCATCGTATACGCCGATCTGGAGTGCATGCTGCGAAAGATCGAAACACCATCATCGACCGAACAAACGACGTTTAATTATCAACATCACGAAGTATTCAGCGTGGAATACTACGTCCGATGCTCGTACGACGAGTCGCTCTCGAGATACGAATATCGTCGCGAACCCGATTGCGTCCAGTGGTTCGTTGAGCGACTAGTGAGATTAGCTCATCGCGTAAAAAATGTAATCTCAAACGTCGTCCCGATGAAGACGTTGTCGAATGTGCAGCTCGAGGTGCACGAGAACGCGACGCTGTGCCACGTATGTGAAAATCCGTTTGCGGCAGACGAGAAGCGTGTGCGCGATCATTGTCATTTGACCGGTCGGTATAGAGGTCCCGCGCACTCAAAATGTAACCTGCAATACCGCGACACGCGTTACATCCCCGTCGTATTTCACAATCTGTCGGGTTACGATGCACACTTTGTTATAAAGGAGATCGCCACAGCGTACGAGGGTAAAATTAATCTATTGCCGATAACGAAGGAGAAATATATCTCCTTTACGAAACACGTTAACGATACGGCTGAGATACAGGACTCGCGAACTGCTATGAAGTTGCGCTTTATAGACTCGTACAAATTTTTGAAAGCTAGCCTCGACAAATTATTGTCTCTACTCGCCAAAGACAAATTGCGAATCTTGCGCGCTGAATTTGCGACACTTTCAGAAGAAAATTTCAATCTTTTGACGCGAAAAAGTGAGACCGTATGGCAGCAATTCTCTATTCGAACTTTAGGCGAGTACAGCGATCTGTACCTCAAAACCGATGTATTGTTATTGGCTGACGTATTTGAAAATTTTCGCGATAGATGCGTCGAGAGTTACGGACTCGATCCCGCGCACTACTACACCTTGCCCGGTTTCACGTGGGACGCGATGCTCAAGCATACGCGTATTAATTTTGAACTGTTAACTGACATCGATATGGTGATGTTCGTCGAACGCGGTATACGCGGCGGTCTCAGTCAATGCTCCAACAGATACGCGCGAGCTAATAACAGATACATGCGGTTGGGGTACGACTCGTTGAAACCTTCGTCGTACATCGTGTATTACGATGTAAACAACTTGTACGGTTGAGCTATGTGTCAGCCGTTACCGTACGCGGATTTTGAATGGGTCAACGACCAAGAACTCGCGAACCTCGACGTAGACGCGATCGCCGTGGACTCGCACACGGGTTATATCCTTGAGGTGGATCTCAAGTATCCTGCAAGCGTGCACGACATGCACTCCGATCTGCCGTTCTGTCCCACACGAGAGAAACCACCGGGGGTAAAACATGATAAAAAACTTTTAGCTACGCTGTACGATAAGAAGCGATACGTCATACACTATCGCAATCTGCAGCTGTGCACGCGTCATGGTCTTCGCGTCACCAAGGTTTACCGCGCGCTGCGATTCACTCAGTCAGCATGGTTGCGCGATTACATCGAGCTCAACACGCGACATTGAACTCGCGCGACCAATGATTTCGAGAAAAATTTGTTTAAACTTATGAACAATGCGGTGTTTGGTAAAACGATGGAGAACGTACGAAATCGCGTCGACGTTCGATTGCTCTCGCAGTGGGACGGTCGGTACGGTGTGGAAGCGATGATCGCCAAACCTAATTTTCACAGCAGAAGTGTATTCGCGGAAAATTTGGTGGCTGTGGAATTGCGTAAACTCGAGGTAAAATTCGCTAAGCCGATATACGTTGGTATGTCCATACTCGACATATCTAAGTTGTGTTTGTACGAGTTTCATCACGAGTACATGTTACCAACTTTTGGAGACAAATGTAGCGTCATGTATACCGACACGGACAGTCTCGTGTACAGCGTCCAGTGTGACGATGTATACGAGATGATGAAGCGTGATATCGCTCGGTTCGATACGAGCGACTATCCACCTAATAACGCGTACAGTATGCCTCTCGCGAACAAAAAAATACCAGGTTTAATGAAGGATGAGTGCAACGGTGCGATTGTTACAGAATTTGTAGGACTTAGAGCGAAAATGTACGCGATCAAGGTGGACGGTAAAAGTGACACTAAAAAAGCAAAAGGTGTAAAGAGTGGAGTCGTGGCGCGAAATATAACGTTTGACGATTATGTCAAGTGTCTCGAGAATGAGATTGCTATGACTCGCGACCAATCGTGCGTAAGATCGAAATTGCATCAAGTGTACACCGTATCCGAGACAAAGATCGCTTTGAGTCCGTATGACGACAAGCGATATCTCGTGCCAGACTCGACCAACACCTTACTATGGGGTCATTATCGCATACCTCTATAATTATATATGTATTACAGATGTATCAAATGTATTATAGATTGCGTTAATGTATACAGTACACATGTATGTAGTATACAGTACACATGTACGCAGTATGCAGTACACATGTACGCAGTATGCAGTACACATGTACGCAGTATGCAGTATGTAGTATGCAGTATGCAGTATGCAGTATGCAGTATGCAGTATGCAGTATGTAGTATGCAGTTTTATATTTTATTATTTTAAATACATCGAATCGCATATAAATGTGTAAAATAATAAGGATATACATCTATGCAGTATACAGTTTTATATATTTTTTTTAAATACATTGAATCGCATATACATGTGTAAAAAAAAATAAAAAAAACTTTATTAAACGATGCTGTTTTTGTCGATCCATGTATTGTGTGATCCTTCAAATCCCAACCATTTCACGTAGACCTTGTCACCCTTCTTACGCAGAACCTTCTCCACCAGATATATGTCCGGATGTGTCGCGCGGTGCAACTCATGCTCGTAGAACGCTCCGGCTATCGCCTCACCGCGATAATCCTCGAGCAGATAGGTTGCTGGATTGGTTTGCTGCACCTTGACGATCGTGAAAACCTCGGTGGTCCAATTTGGAGTGTATCCCTTTTCGAAAATCATTTTAAACTTGCTCACGCGTACTTTATCACCGACCCTGAATTTGGCCGGAGCGGCTATCTTTATCGCGCTGTACACGGTGTCGAGGAGTTTCTTGGCGATATCAGATGTCACGTCAACGGACCGCATGCCGATCGTTCGATGCTTGCGCCTATTGTACTCGTCTACGAGACGCGGTAGCGCGTCGCACCACTCGTAATTGCCGTTGAGCGTAAACATCTTCCACATAATGTTTTTGAGTGTGCGATTGAATCGCTCAACTACTGACGCTTTTAACACCGAGTACGTTGAGTAATGATTGACACCGCGTTTCGTGAAGAGCCGTTGTACGTCGGTGTTGTAAAACTCTTTTCCCATATCGGTTTGTAAATTTTTCGGACATCGCCCGCTCTTTCGCATCAACTCCGCTAAAGCGTCAGCCGTTTCGCTGCCGTCTTTATTCTTCAGCGGTATTGCCCACGCATACTTGCCGAGTACGTCGATGACGGTGAGAATGTAACGGTAACCTCGGTTGAAACGCGCGTACGGTTGCATCTCGACGATATCAGCCTGCCACAAATCGTCGTATCCCTTGACCACGACGCGTCTTCGCGGAAAGTTTCTTCTCGCCGGGGCGTGTAACTCGTCGACAAGTCGCCTCCTCTCAGGACCCGTGTCGTTAGACTTGCGTGATTTAGACATGATCAATCACGTCCCGCAGCACGCCGATTCTGTCGCTTGATTCCTTCAGTCGATTAATTTATAATCAAACCAGCCTCACGCAGTTCCTCGATAATTGACAGAATTTCATTGTCGTGAGCGTTGTGACCGGCTCGACGCGAAGCATCCAGCAATCTAAGACGATCCACGAGCTCGTTAGGATCGTCCCAGTGCACGTAGTCGATCGCGTGATCATTCAACGTCATGAGGTGAGGTAATCCTTTACCGGAACTTTTTCTTCTCGATTTCCTGGCCGAATCGCCCGACATCAGCGGTGCGATCACCTTCAAATACTTTGAGCCTCTGTTATTCATGACGCGACCGTCGTCGCTGAAATTTTTTTTATGCGCGTTCGTCGATTCGAGTATGCTTTTGTAGTGACGTTTATCCGCCTCGGTGTAAGCAGTTACGTCGGGTACCTTCTTGAAAATCAACTCATACAGACCTTCCGTTCCAGGATATCTCTTACCAGCGATGATTATATCGTCGTTCTTATGGTCGAATTCAACGTGTTTGTTCCCGAGCATTACTTTGTTTGTGTCAAAGTATATACCGAAAACGTCGTCGATATTTATTCTTCTGTCACCGCTCGCCGCTTCAAGGTACATCGTTGCCAGCGATACGCTGGGTCGCGGTGTCGATACGCCAGGTCGCGGCGTCGATATGCCGGACCGCGGCGTTGATGCCCGGGGCCGTGGCGTCGACGGAGGTTCGACGTTTTCGGTCGTAACGTATGAATCGACGGTCGTATCACCAAATGACGGATTAGCTACAATCGTATCACTCAACGTTGTCGATGACAACGAATCGTCAAACGTGACGTTTAAACGCCGTTCAGGTTTTGATGTCGACCACAATCGTCGCTTCAGTTTCGGCGTCAAACGCTCCGATTTTGACTCCATCTTCGGTACCGCGATACCGGATTCCTCGACGGTCTCATCCATCCGTTTTAGAGGTTCGACGATGGGCTTGAGACGCTTCTCCGACGCAATGTCGGCGTCGATCGTGTCGGTTTTTATGGCTCGATGTTTTCTGCTAATCGCCTCGCTCGTCTTCTCGATCTCCCGCGTAATCTTTTCACGCTCGCGCACGTCGTGGTTGTCATCTTTCTCCGTCATATCGATCAATCGATTGTATCCCCCCCGATCTGTTCTCGACAACTTGTTAAATCAACTCGACGGTACCGCGAACACGTCGAATCCTCGCCTGTATCGCCCGTTGTCGAGCGGACTGTCCTTGTCGATTACCGCGAAACCGTGATCGCGTTGCCAGCATTCGCGACACAACACGCTGAACTCGTCGTACGACATGTCGGTGTTGACGTGATCGTTGTACACGTGTTTCAGATTTGTTCCATCCTGTTTGAACAAAATTAGCAGATTCGCGTTATCGCGTATCAGATGCTTGGGTATCCTCGCGTACGACTGGCACAGATAAAAGCAGTCTACGTTCGAGTGACGACCCATTGCAAAGTACTCCCTCACGGCGTCTTGCTTGTCGCACGCGATATCGTCGAAGATGAAAATCGAATCCGGAAGTGCCTCACTCGGTGGAACGACGTCGCTGTTGTTGGAAAACGTGAAATAGCCTATCTCGTCGATCGGTGTCAGCAGATGTTCCAAGTACTGATACTTGGGCTGTTGCAGCGATTTCGAGTACACGTACACGTTCTCGAAACTCAAACCGTGCGGACTTTCCAACAGACTGATCAAAACGTTCGTTTTGCCGCAGTTCGATGGACCGCACACGATCGCGCGCACGGTGTTTGGCAGCATCTCGCCGTGCCTGCGTATTTTCTTTCCCTCGAGACTATCCATTAATCGTAATCTATCATCACAATTCGCGACGCGTATCGTCTGCGGTTGTCGCACGAATCGCATCTTGTCCCCGCTGTACGGAGACAACCGCTCGCGCGCCTATTTATAGTCGCGCGAACCCGCGAATAGCTCATTAATCGATATGTATCTCGCGCTGAAACATCCTTTTGACGTGTTGAACTTAACAGCGGAACAGTTGAGCATCATACCAAAGGACGTGTTACTGCACGTTTGCGGTGATTACATTCATCACGTGTGGGACAAACTTCCCGCGCACTTGACGGAAGATCCGGAGGTTCGAACCTACCACAGGTGCTTCGAGCATTACAATCAACCCTGGCAAGAAACGCACATCGACGGACCTGCTCCGTTAATCCGAGAGTGCGGCGAGTGTCAACGTCGTCTAATGATTCGTCGGAAGTAAAGTGCTGCAGCAAGGGTCTGTTGAATCGCGCGATAAACGCCCTTCCCTTCGAACTGCACATCTCCGGTTATCAATTTTGCGGCCCGGGAACTCGATTGAAGGAACGCATAGCGAGAGGCGATCGAGACATCAATCCGTTGGACGAAGCGTGTCGCGAGCACGACTTGGCGTACGCGCGAAGCAACGATCTCACGGACAGACACGCAGCGGACAGAGAACTCGCCAAGAGAGCGGGAAAACGCGTTATAACGAGAGATTCAGGCTTACGTGAGAGAGCCGCCGCAGCAGCCGTGTGGGCTGCGATGAAAGTTAAAACGAAAATTGGCATGGGTATGTCTAATACGACTAGGAAGAAGAGGTTGAGGACTGTGAGAAACAGAACGATTACGAAGAGGCGGAGAAGTACGATTCGCAAAAAACGCATGCTTCCAACAGCAAAGCGCGGCGGCATGCTGCCGATTATTCCGATTCTCGGCGCAGTCGGATCGCTTGTCGGTGGAGCTGCGAGTATAGCGAGAGCTGTAAACGAGAGAAGAGCTGCGCGCGCAGCAACCGGTGGATCCGGCGTACATCTGGTCCCGTACAACGGTGGACGGGGTCTCTCTCTCAAGCCGTACAGGTACGGCAGAGGTACGACTGTTGCGAAGAGAGGAAGAAAAAAAAAACGTCGAGAAGACGTTAAAAATGCCTTTGGGTGCGGCTACAAACGTGCAGTTGAATTATCTGGCCAGACGTATGCGCGTTCCTTATTTCAGAGGCGTCTTTATGCGCGACACCCTACCTACGAGTGGCGCGCATATAAACGAGAGCGGTATCGTAAATCTGGACAACGTGACGGGTCCGGGGACTCACTGGGTAGCGTACGCCAAAAAGGGAGATCGCGTTGCGTACTTTGACGGCTTCGGTAATCTCCGACCGTCCATAGAATTGGTGAGATATTTCGGAGTCGACGTCTTGTCGATAGAGTATAATCGACGATTTTATCAAACGTACGATCAGAGTATCTGTGGACAGCTGTGTTTGCGATTTTTAAGTACGATCGACGCGATTACGTTTAAAAACTGACGTCGCGACATACTTCGTCTCAGTATCGCTTCGAACATGTCGATCACGCTCACGTTGACCGGTAGGAGCAGCGTTCTGCATTCGAACTACTTACCGGCGTTGGATTTCAGCGACGGTGATTACGAGCTCGGTCTCACGAACTTTGCGACTTACAACACCATACCGAACGTCGATTCTACAAACAATAAATTCTACTACGGCACGGACGGCAAGAAAATTTCGATTCCTGAAAGATCGTACGAGATACAGGCAATAGACAAATTTTTGAAACATGCGATGCCGCGACAACGCGACACCGTCGATGGTAATCGTAATGAAAAGAACGAGAAGAACGATGATTTCTCGATAGCGATTCGCGCCAACTTCAACACTATGAGGAGCGAGATCAAATCAGCGTACGTGGTGAACTTTTCAAAACCAAACTGGTTGGGACCGCTTCTCGGATTCTCACCGCACCGCGTACTGCAACCGCGAAAGTGGCACGAGTCCGACTTACCGATCAATATAATCAATCTGAATATTATTCGCATCGAATGTAACGTAACCGCGGGCGCATACTGCAACGGCGAACGCGTGCACACGATTCATGAATTTTCACCGAAAGTGCCACCGGGATATAAGATCACGGAAACGCCCACACAGGTCATTTACCTACCGATCATCGTGCGATACGTTACGGATCTCACGATACGCGTCACCAACCAAAACGGACGACCGCTCGACTTTCGCGGAGAGGAGATCACCGTCAGATTGCACGTGCGACTACAACAACGACGGCCACAACGATAACGTAGTATGTTAATACCAAACAAAACGAGTCGCGTTACAACGATCAGTTTCGGTGCTGGTACGATCCAACAGCCTGAACCGCAACAACAAACACAACAACAACATTTTGCTGTAAATAGCGTCGGAAGGATAGGAAGAAGAAGAAGAAGACTAACCGAAACGAACGTTGAATTTCTGAGATTGCTCGGATTCGCTGTGCAAAATAACTTTATCTGAACGATGGCCGACATTCTGAATATCCGAGACGAACCGGTCTTTGACGATCGAATCGTCAAGATCGAGACTCACGTCTACAATCCGTTCGCCAATACGACGTTCGAACACAGCGACAAGATAAGAATACCGATACAGCAGCAAGATCTGTACACGCTACCGCACGAGAGTTTTCTCTACGTCGAGGGAAAATTAACGAAGGGCAAGGTGGTTGCGGGAGCTGACGTGATCCTCGGAGACAACTGCATCGCCTTCATGTTTGACGAGATACGATACAAGCTCGACGGTGTGGAGATTGATCGTAACCGAAACGTCGGCATAACCAGCACCCTGAAAAATTACGCGACCGTTTCGTCCAACAGGAGCGTAATTCTGCGGAACGCGGGATGGCTCGGTCCCACGATCAATGCGAACGGTTACTTCAATTTCTGCGTACCGCTCAACATGCTGCCGGGATTTTGCGAGGACTATAGGCGCGTCGTGATCAACGCTCGTCACGAATTGATTCTCATACGAGCGCGCAACGACAACAACTGTCTGGTGGGCAGTTCCGCGCTCGAGCCCAAGGTTGACTTGCTAAATACAATGGCGTATGCTTCACGTACTTTTAAACAAGGTAAAGAAATTGGCGATGTTGCGCACCTTGGAGAGCGGTCGATTCGTCAGTATGGGTTTTCGCTCATGGGATCTGTACGAGTTTCCGCTACTGCAAACCAAGCACTCGTGGGCCATCAAGACCGCCACGCAACTCGAGAAACCTCGATACGTCGTCTTCGCTCTGCAGACGGGTCGAAAAAACATCATGTCTGAGGACAACAGTCGTTTCGACGACTGCAAACTGACCAACGTGAAGCTCTATTTCAATTCAGAGTGCTACTTGTACGACTATATAAACCTCGACTTTAGCAAACGTAGATACGCGATTCTCTACGACGCGTACGCGCATTTCTGCAAAGAGTATTACGGCTACGAGTATCTCGAACCGAATCTCACCGTCACGTCGTTTTTGCTCAACGGTCCGTTCGTCATCATCGACTGCTTGCGTCAAAACGAGTCGGTTAAAACCGCTACCGTGGACGTGAGATTGGAGTTTGAGTGCAAGGACAATGTAGCGCCGAATACCACGGCTTACTGTCTCATCATACACGATCGTTTGGTTCAATACAATCCGTTGACCAACGTCGTACGTAAGATCACGTAGAAACGATCTTCGACGTGTGTATGTAAAGCGGTAAATCGACGAACGTTGCGTATTTAGTTTCCTTCCGTCGTATGCGTAACGTCGATAGAGAAAGAACGATAGAGAGAGAGAGATTGTCATCGTCGTCATGAAACCATCAAAGTATCAACCGTCTTGTTGGTGCGAGAACGCGAGTCGTATGAAGGAAGATAAAACTACGCAAACGGATCCTAGACCAACGGATCACTTATTAAACAGAGGAATGACGTATCGAGTGACACTCTCGGGAAACACAGTGGTTGACGCATTCACGCAAACGGATAAAAAGTCGCGAATCGAACGACTTCAAGAACGCGTGACGGATTTTGTCTCAAAGCATTTAAAAAAGTAATGCGATTTGGAAAGGAGGGGGAAATTAACAAGACCAATAAATTTGCTCGCGCGTGTTCAGTTGTAACACCCCCCTTTCTCCCCTCCGTGTGGCCGGACACGGTCAAGCGACTCGCCGCGGTATTCGGCGAGTCGTCGCGTGCGTCCAGGGCCGGCCGGGGTGTCCGCGGGAAGGAGCGAAAGCACTTAGAGTCTCGTGTCTTTTCTTGTCGGATATTTACATTTATTTTCGGATCGGCTATTTACAATATGCTTATATACAGATGTTCCGCCGCGGCGCTTGCCGTACGGGCGACGTAAACAGAGTTGTCGGCGGTCACGCGAGTTTCGCTTTTCTTTACACGCGTCTTTAGGACGTGGCGCCTATCGCACGGGTGACGCAAACGGAATTGTCGTCGGTCGCGTGAATCCGCGCGCGTTGGTATAATAAGGTGCCCTCCCTATTATGGACCGCGGTTTCTCTAGGAACGGGAGCGCGGGGGGGCAATCGCCGAGAACGCTCGGCAGAGGCAAAGTACTCTTTACCTCCGGATTTGCGCCGCGCTCGTCAGGAACCGCCGAAGCGGCTGGAGATGCTGCCCGGGTGTCTGCCACGGGATAAACCGAGAACGCTCGGCGGAGGCGAAGCACGCTTCACCCCGCTTTATCCGCCGTGGCCGGCGACCTGGGAGCTTTGGAGGAAAGGAGGCGGTGTCGCGGCCAAGAACTCTTGGCGAAGGCCGAGAACGCTCGACCCTCGTGCTTAGCGACTCCTGGGTTGCTTGATTGTCCGGGAAGCTACTGAGCGGAGGCCCGGAACGGAGCTCAGTAGATTGGAAGACTGCTCTCGATCGCTCGGTACCCGGCCTTTTTATTTGGTCTTTTGCGTGGCCCGGGGCGTTCGGGTTCCCGGGGGTTGGCGTCGCAGCGCTCGTCGCGATCGTTAATAGTATTAATTTTCGCGCGACGCGGGACGGCGGTACGCTTACCGGTATCGGCGCGCGTTAATCTTCGCGGTGTTTTAAAAAAAGGGTCGGGGCGCACCGCGCCCCTATTCCGCCGGACGATGTTTTGCCGGGGCGAGGTAGGGGCCTACCTCGTTACACAGTATTGTAACTTCCTTCGATTAAGTCGCATCGTCAAACGCCATCATCATCATCATCCCTCTCTCCATTTCATCATTGTCGTGAAGGAAGCGGCGGTGCTGCGAGGTGGTGCCGTTCTCGCGCATTACGTCTTTGCGACTCCTATGCCGTGGGGTGAAGTATCGCGAGACGACAGACGCCTCGTTACCTGGCTGGTACGAAATCATCACGGCATAGCGTGGGAAGATGGGGACGTTCCGTACAGTCGGGCTAAACGCCTGATCATCAGGGCCCTACAGAATGAGGAGGACTGCTACGATCACGCCATCGTATACGTTAAAGGACTCGAAAAACGCGATTGGCTGCGAGATATGCTCGAAGAGGATTACTACGGCGACGACTATGACGATATCAAATTCTACACAGACAATCTGATCGTTAGGAACATCGAAGATGATTTTGAAAACGTTGAATCGCTCAACGATTTGGACGATTCAAATACTTTCCGCTGTAGAAGACATTGCAAAAATTGTGCCGTACAAAATGTATTTAAATTGTACAATTGGTGGCGTAACCATCAAAATGATGACGTATAATTTTTTTAATAAAACTTTTTTGTATCACATACCTATACATGTACGTCTTTTGATTGTTTTACCCTCTCCCAATCACCCTCTCGTAATTACCCTCTTCAAAAATTTTTCTTACTGCGTTTTATATTCCCCCACTCTATGCAAATTTTAATAAATGAAAGAGAGGATTTTTGCAACCGTCCTCGACTCGAGGTACCCTCAGATCGGTACGATCAGTACATTCTTCGCTTTGGCCGCAGCAACGACTACACGACTTTTTCTACGACTGCGAATACGACGATGTATTACAACGAGAGAAACTGTTACGAAATGCGTCGAAATGATTGCGGTGCTGAAGCCTCATCTAGCGAGAAAAAATTTAACGAGTAAGTTTTTCATTCTTATAAAATTAATTACTTCCAATTAATATATTAATATTCATAATTGCGTTTATTTAATTTCCAGCATCTCGCCAAAACGATACGTGACGCGCTTACTCTGTCGGCGATACCCGCTGACCCAAACGGGATACAAATATCTCGAGATCGGCGTGAACGTTGGTACGCGTTGTTTTGCGGATATCATCATAGGTGATAATCGAGAAGATGAATTAACCATGTCGCTCGACACCTGGAAAGAACTGTGCGAGCATCGATGGACAATTCTGAATATGCTTCACGATCGACCGAAGCAACCGTACGACGTTGCGAACATAGGTTCGCTCACAGTACGAATTTGCCGCATGAACGAAATGAAACTTGTACGACTCGAATCGGTCGACATACGTATGGCCATGACCGAAGCTATGTTCACGCGAATGCTGGATTTCGATGATTGCGTCTCTTTGACGTTCAACGTACTTAACAAAGTCCTACCGAAAATCGACGATAAATACGAGCGATTTTGCAAAATCGCTTCCGCATCGAGAAATCGCACCGAGGCGGTGAGCGCTATACGCAGCAGCGATTCCTTCGACGAACAACAAATTGTAGATTGCGAACTACTTGCGCTTGTAATCAATGTATAAAAAAATATGTAATATATTGTAACGCATATTCATAAAATAAATATATACTTTTGTAATCGACACGTATCATTTTTTTAATCGCTTCTATTCCATCCTTTATTTTATTATAATTGTGAGGCGTGAGTCCGCCTCGTTCGTATGCATCATACGTATCTGGGTGAGAGAGAAATAAAACAAGAAGGAGGAGCGATTAGCCGGGGGTGTATGTGCAGCGTCACCCGCATTCGAATCGTATGAGCGTGTAAAAGAATTGTTGATAAACAATAGGCGGCGCGAACGGGTGCGAGCGAGAGAGAACGATGGGCGCGCGATACTTTACGATCCGCCGCCGCCCCGCCGCTCGCCGACGACGCCATGACTAAGACTCGCGTGATCACCCCCAACACCCCCCTCTGCCCCCTGTGAAAAATAAGACTCCCCCTTTCCCCATTTGAAAAAATTCCAACCTTTTGAAATTCGCGATGCCGCATGAAAATACCGCGGCGCGATAACGCACTTATCTATTTTAAAAATATCAAATTACGTAATTAAAATATCAAATTTCAAAATTTTTATGTTATTATTATTTTTATAAACAATCTGTTCCGAGAATCGCCGACAAAGGGGCGATTCCTGGAAAAACACCTCTCCCCGCGTGACGTCATTACCCCTCGCCCTAGGTCACACGGACACACTAACACGAATTGGTCCAGAACCGGCCTATATACATCTACTTTCGGGCCTGGTCTGTAAACAGTTTGGAATCATTCTAAGAAATACTTTATTACAGGGTAAATTTTTAAATTTTTATCTGCTTGGTCAGTTTTATCACTCGTGAAATGCATCATCGATAGAATATTTTCGAACCTTATAAGACTCATACTCTTCGAAAAAATTGATGTCTCGATGATGCTCTCACGAGACCAGTACATAGGAATTGTTGGCTTTTTTATTATTCCCATTAGAATCAACAATGCATGGAATGTGTACATTTTATCGTATGTAATGTCATCGCAGTGCAATATTCTTGACTGTGGCTTTAGTTTTCTTAACTTCTGCAATTTTTTTGCTTCTTATATACAGGGTGTCCTACCGTTAGTGTGACAACGCTCGTAGGGGGGTAGACCTCGTCAAGTTGAACATAAAAGTCCTTATTCACTTTGCGTTTTTCAAATCATATTCGAGATATAAATTTTAAAAAATTTGTATAATACAGCGTATGAGTTTTACGTTCTATAAGAAAATAGCACGGCCTACTCAATCACGCATGAGCCGACGCTCGGTTTTAAAAGTGCCGGCTCGACTGTCTTGCCGCTAATAATATTACAATTGTGGTTGCTAAGCAATCACCCAATTGTAATATTATTAGCGGACGTACGAGAAAATCGAGTTAAAACATTTGAAAATCGGAACATCGTCGGTCTCTCTTTCCAAAGCATCGACGATGTTCCGATTTTTAAATGTTTTAACTCGATCTTCTCGTACGTCGGTGAGAAGATAACCATTCTTCGTGAATCTTACTGCGTGGGTGGAAATTATCACAGTATAGAAAATTGTGAAATTCACGGCAATCGAGTATACGGATATGATCATATGTTACGGTTTGGCTCACGAAAACGCGCGTGCCGCAGTACAAATTTATCAAGATAAATATCCGCACCGTGTCCATCCCACGGCAAAAACAATTTCGCGGTGTGTGCGACGTGCGCGAGAAACTGGATGCATAGATGTGCGGCCTCGAACATATAAATATCCAGCACGCCGGGACGTCCGCGTCGAGGAAGACGTTCTACGTGTCTTTGAAGAAAATCCGGGCAACAGCGTGCGGCGTGTTTCTTAAAATCTCGGTGTATCAAAGTCATTGGTACATCGTATTATTCGGGAAGAAGAGTTGCACCCGTTTCATTACCAGCGGGTGCAACATCTTCTCCCACGGGATGCAATGCAGCGCATTTAATTTTGCCAAGGTATTCCTTTTTTCTATTTTTCTAACAAATTAAAACGCGTTCTTTCTAAAAAAATTATTTATACTTGTAGGCTTCCTGGCACAGTGTCGGCGAAACCCCGGATTTCCGGACAAAATTCTTTGGACGGACGAGGCGCTTTTTACCCCTAACGGGGTATTTAACTCGAAAAATTATGTTGTTTGAGCACACGACAATCCGCACAGTGTTAGACAGTGTGCGTTTCAATATCGTTGGAGTCTGCACGTATGGGCCGGAATAATCGGAAACAAAGTGGTAAATATTTCTTTTTCATAAAAACTCGTCGAATAAAAATAATGACAAATGCGTAATATTGTTTAATTATTTTTAGATCGGACCTTATTTTTTGCCACCGCGACTCGATGGGGAAGGCTACGCAAATTTTTTATTAAATCAGCTTCCTGCCTTATTAGAAAATGTTCCGCTTCGAATAAAGCAGAAACTAATTTATCAACAGGATGGTGCCCCAGCACATTTTTCGTATCGCGCGCGGGCCGTTTTAAATGACAATTTCGCGGATCGATGGATGGGTCGCGGTGGCCCCATCGCCTGGCCAGCACGTTCCCCGCATTTGAATGTGCTGGATTACTTTGAATGGGGCCATATTAAAGCTTCAGTTGAGCACATGCGTGATCACACAGTAGAAGAGATTCGCGATGAAAATAATTTCACTATAAAGCGGCCTTTAATACAATCACGCCTGATATGGCGAAAAGAGCAACACGACAAATTGTTTGAAGGGCCGAACTTTGCCTACAAGCACAAGGACAGCACTTCGAGCAATTGTTACGTTGAGCTTTCCGCCAAGTGGATTAGGCCTCCTAGAGACACCACTTTAAAAAAAACGCACCGATCTACCTACCTCACCGCACAAGGTGGTGTGGAAACGGTAGACTAATTGTGTCGCGAAAATTATACTTGAATTCGTTCGCGCGTCGTTGTATTACATCGCTCGCACGTCGTCGCATTGTGTCACTCGCGCGTTGTCGCATCGTCTCGCTCTCGGTCGGATATAATAAATTTAAAACGTGGATTTCTCGTAAATAAGCGCCTAAATTAAAAAACAGTATAGGACTTTCTTGTTCAAAATAATTAGAACTACCTATGTCTCCCGGGTGGATCATGAAGTATGGGACACCCTGTATAAGAACTATTTTACATTAAGCAAAACTCTCAAAAATTACATAACATCTCAAACATATATTTGAAGATGGTAGTGCTAAATAATAAAATTTGTCTATAAAATTTTATAATAATTTTACACGCTAGAAATCTTTGAAAAGTCAAAGTAGAGATGCAAATTTACATTACAATTGTAATAGAATTATCAAAACTTTCGAGAAATATAGTATCTCACACTTATGTGTACGACGATAATGGATGTTAAAACTCCGCGGAATCGTCAGAACTATTGACAAAACGTTTCTAAGTAGTGGAACTTTACTTCTTATTCTTTGTTCGTGATCAGTGAATTGAAATACGATGAGATGCTACGAGATGTAATCGGAAGTTAGCATCTTATTTATAAATAATCGATTTCAATTTTTTCTTCTGCGGAACTATTGTTAAAACTTATCAAGAACTGTAGAACTATGCTGGATGCAAGAAAATATAAAGTTTATTTATGAGATTGTGGCCAGAGGCCACGAGCTAGCTTTTACATTCAGATCCCGCGCCGCGACCACCACCGTTCGCCCAAGACTTCGCGCGGTCCCTACCATATTGTTACGCCGGGAACGGGTCGGCGAACGTTTCCGCGTTCGCGTCTCTCACACACTCACACACACACTAACTCGCGGCGCCGGAGCTCCGCGGAAGAAAGAAACGATTTATAAAAAGGAACGTAAACAGTTTAATTAAAGCATGCGAGATACAACGACTGCACCGATTCAAGGAACGGGCAGAACTGTCATTTAGTAAATAATCAATCAATAATCTTCGTTCCCCTGGCAACGGGGAACCGAGACTTCGGAGCGAGCCGGCAGCTTCACGCTGCCATGTTACCCGCTGCTTACCGTAGCGGGTAACATGGGCCGCCCAACCGCTCACACCGCGCACCGCCACAGACCGCTCGGGAGTGGGGTGTCCCCCACTTTCGGGCTCACGGGTATATAAACCGCCTCGAGCGCGAACGAGGCACCTTTTCCTCGCTGGGGAGCACCCCAGCAACCGATTCTCCAGGACTTAGGCGCTCCCAAGATTTCCTCGACCGGGCTCACCCGGCTCTCAAAACAGACATCGCTCCGCCAGACTCGGGCGCTCCCGAGCTTTCCTTGACCGGGCTCTCCCGGCCTTCGACACCGCTGCTTCCAAGACTCGGGCGCTCCCGAGCCTTCCGTCGACCGGGCGCTTCCGGCCTTCTTCGATACCGTTGTGTCCACGACTCGGGTGCTCCCGAGCTTTCCTTCGACCGGGCGCTCCCGGCCTTCCTCGATACCGTTGTGTCTACGACTCGAGCGCTCCCAAGCCTTTCGTCGACCGGGCGCTCCCGGATCTCCTTCCGACCGTTTTCTACCCCGACATCCGGCTTCGTGGGCAAACTTGTACACCGCGCCGAATATCCGTGACCGCGACACTGTGTCCGATCGACACGGCCTGGACGGCCAAGCTTGTACCCTGCGCCGAATATCCGCGACCGCGACACTCTGTCCGATCGACACGGCTTGGACGGCCAAGCTTGTACCCTACGCCGAATATCCGCGACCGCGACACTCTGTCCGATCGACACGGCCTGGACGGCCGAGCTTGTATACTGCGCCGAATATCCGCGACCGCTACACTCTGTCCGATCGACACGGCCTGGACGGCCGAGCTTGTACCCTGCGCCGAATATCCGCGACCGCGACACTCTGTCCGATCGACACGGCCTGGACGGTCGATCTTGTACACTGCGCCGAATATCCGCGACCGCGACACTCTGTCCGATCGACACGGCCTCGACGGCCGAGCTTGTACCCTGCGCCGAATATCCGCGACCGCGACACTTTGTCTGATCAACTCGGCCCACCGATTTCATACACTGCGTTTAGGAATACGACCCACCGGAACGGCTTGGTCGGCCACCCGACTGTAAATCGTTTTAGGACTCGTAGGAAGACGGGCCCTTTGCGTAATCTCGCTCTTAGCGTACTACTCTCCCTATCGTTTAGTTGTCTTTAACCATTTGTACAAATTGCCTACGCCATTTTCTTTTCAGTTAATTTGTATTAATTTGTCCCCATTATTTTGGGCTTTGCAATAAACCACTGTATTTTTGTACAATTAATCACGTCTCGGTTATTCTAACTCGTACCCCGGATCCCGACGAGCTTTCCGCCTTCAAAATTATCGTGTTACAAGATGCTAACAATTGAGATGCCAACTTCACACACATGTTTTTTTCATCGAAATTTTAATCATTAAATAACAAATTATTTTTCTCTTTAAAACAAAGCACAAATAAGAATGTAAATATGAAAATTAAATAATTATGTCAAAGATATTGATTTTCATAAAAGTTGATCACAGATTTTCATGTATAAAGTAACTACTCCTTACAGATTGTGTAACCTAACGAATAAGGCGTCCGACTTCGAATCCGAAGATTGCAGGCTCGAATTCTGTCACGGTGGTATAATCTTTTTTTTTTTTTTTGGAAAGGTATAAACAACTATGCAAAGACGAATACTACAATGCAATGTGTGAAAGTATATCGGTAATACTATCATAAAAATCTTTCGTTTATTGTTGGTAACGTTTAAAAAAAAAATTGAAGTTTTCCAAAAATGTTACGTTTGAAAGTTTAACTAAATCTATGTAATCTAATAAACGCTTTTAGAATTAACGGGGAAAAAAAAACATTTTTGATATTCTAGACTATGTAAAGTATTTAATAAAACAGAATTTATGCAACACTACTCACATCATCAACGCTGCTAACGTCGACGTCCTGCAGCAACAGGATCTCACACACTTCCACATGACCACCTGCTGCGGCGAGCAATAAGGGCCCCCGGCTATTCTGAAACACGACAAAAATTCTGAATTTCTTCGCGCAACCGTACCCGATAAAACTTACTAATTAAGAGCCGCGCACCAAAAATACTTGAAAATCTCTTCTGTTAATGTCTGATAAAATTTCTTTATTAACTATATTTAATCTCTTCAGTACAAATTAATGTCGCATAAAGGTTTTCTCACACTTAAATCTTTTATCACAAATTAAGTCTTAAGTAAAAACTAAAAATACATTACCCCAAGTTCATACCGCAAGTTTCAAATATTGTATTAATAAAAATAAAAGATTAGTTTTTTTATCCTTGACCTCTTATTATATGGTCTCTTGATTTACAATAAACCAGTTTTATAACTTAATTATAAATTAAGATTTTTTAGAATAAAATACATTTAAAATAAAGAATATACTAAGTTTTTCCTCATAATTCATTATTTTTTCCAATATGTATATGTGTGATTTAAATAAATGTATTTTATGAGAACTTATTTATATACTATACATATTCAATTTAAGCGACACGTGCCACGCTTTATAAGGATCATACCGCATACAATAGTGAAGTAAGTAATTAATAGATGAAATTAATATATTGCTGTCAGATGCTCTCAAAGCCGTTAATAAAGCTTTCCAGTCAGCATCGCGAGCAATTAAAAGCGGAATTCAATTTAACGCTTTACGATAGGCTTGAAGTTTTTGGACGATGTTAATCAATTTATCCAATTTTTTCAACTTTATTCTTTTGTGAAGTAATTAATTATGTTACGTTCGAAGCCTGAAGTCAAGAGAGATTCAGGAAAATCGGAAGGTTACCGATGCAACAGAGCAAAAACTTTTATTGCCGCTGATACAAAGGAAGGGACCGTATCGTTGCGGCAGAGGCGCACGTGCCAAGGTTTTGAACCTTGGGTCAACGCCTTAATAGACGCTTTGACGCCATTTCCGAAACGCGTGCGGCCTATGGCCCTTTTTTAATAAAAGAATTTAATCTTATTTATTAGGATAGAGCCGCGCAAGCTTTAAGCAAAAAAAAACCAGAACCAGTTTGTGAGTGAATGGTAATTGATTTTATTTAAATTGAAAAGGTTTTACACTTTGACGGTAGACTATTGCTTAAATAGATGAATGTAATTTACAATTATATTCGACTTTTGCTTTAAATAAAAATATTATTGTAGATGTTTGTGTATGTTCGCGGGTGTACAATTTTTCGGTATGAGTGACTTTACATATGGTTTTCTTGATGAATGTGTGAATGGCAGTGTGCATGAGAGTGTCGACAGGACGGGAATAATTGGGAAAAATGAGAGGTTCTAGGAATCAAGGATGGAGAATGGGTTGACCTGAAAGGACATTTGCTTATCTCTGCTCTGTTGTTATAATGAATATAATGAAAGCCTGTCCAAATACAATTTCTTTCAAGCTGTTCGATTGAAAATGAGCATGACGAGCAAGGAAGCGGTGTACGAAATTCGGTATTCCTTCCGCTTTGATAACCACACATATGAAAGGCACAGTGTGGTAATTGAGATTCACAATTGCAACACCCTGGAGGTTTTCGGTTAGGAGGATATTGATAATTTTTGGTTTCATAAAAACGGGAACTTGGTGGATTGTTATCGGGAACGTAGGTAGAGGAGTTTTTTTTGGGGTGAGAAATAACGGTAGGTTGACGGAATATCGAGGTAAGAAAATCTAAAACTATAAACGGATAATAATTTTTAGATTTTGAAGAAGGTTGAGAATTAGAAGGGAATAGATGCGAATCAATTTCGAATGGGGGATAGATTAAACCTCTGTTATTAGATTGAGAAACTGTAGGAATGAATTTATTACAGCACGGCGCCGTTTGAGTGATATCCGGTGTAGTGTAAGTAATTGTATTCGTTAATAAGCGCGAAGGGGTCGAATTAGTTAAATTGAGATGTGTTGATGGTCCAGATGGAACAGGTCGCAAATTCTCGGTAGGTTGTTGACGCGTTAAATTCATGGAATATGACACTATAATTTTCAGGGAGGTTTTATTAAATGTTGTGATGTCTTCTCTTTCTTTCAAGATTTATGTTTTAACTCACTTTTGGTGGTTGCGGCTTAGAGTTTGGCGGTCTTTGTTGCTGCTTCCTCAAGGGTGAGCGAGGTAGGCTGAATGATGGTTTCGTATTGTTACGCCCGGTATACGGAGCAGCGTGAAGCTGCCGGCTCGCTCCGAGGTTTCGGTTCCCCGTTGCTAGGGGACGAAGATTGTTAATTATAATTAAATGACAGTTCTGCCCGAGACTTAATTCGGTGTGGATGTATTTGGTTAAGTCTTATTAAAACTCTTGTCTTTCCTTTTTCTAAATCCGTCTTCTTTTCTTTCGCGGAGCTCAGGCGCCGCGAGTGTGAGTGAGTGAGTGAAAGAGACGCGAACGCGGAGACGTTCGCCGACCCGTTCCCGGCGTAACATTTTGGGGGCTCGTCCGGGATGGCTACGCATACGGCGAAGAGGAGGCGATCCCGTCAGGAGGATCCTGCTTCGTCTGAGGCGGCGGCGTTTGAGTCACTCCGTCAGGAGATACGTCAGCTGTGGGTCGAGCAGGAGCAGAGGGAGGAGAGTCTGCGGGCCGAGATTCGTCTGCGTGATGATGCGATCACAAGGATGCAGAGCCGAATCCTGCAACTAGGTCCCTCCAATAATTTTTCGCGCGTCTCCGGTGTTCTTCCGGCGGAGGGGGGCGCGAGTTTCGTTCCGGATGTCCCTCCGGTTGAGGGTGACGCGCGTTCCGTGTCCGGGTTGAATTTAAAATTAGATACGTATGACGGTTCCGTTCCATTGCGGGAGTTTTTCTCCCAATTTGATTTGATCGCTCGGGCGAAGCAGTGGGGACAGGAGGCGAGAACTGTTGCCCTTGTTTCTTGCCTTCGGGGCAGAGCGCGTTCGGTTCTTTGTACTTTTCAGGATTCCGAGGGCATGGGCTACGCGGAGCTTAGAGCAAAGCTCGAATTGTGTTTCGGGGAACCGCGGCCTTCTCAAAATTATTATTCTCTTTTTACAAATCGGAGACAGAAGGAAGGGGAGGATTTTGCTTCTTTTGGGACGGAATTAGAGCGGTTATCTCAGTTAGCTTATCCTGAATGTCCCTATGAGGTACGGGATAAGATCGCTTGTGCTCAGTTTATTTCTGCGTTGTTAGATGGTAGGGTTAAGAGAACGTTGCAATTAGAAGGAATCTCTTCACTTAAGAAGGCGATTGAGAGATCGAAAGTGATTGGGACGATTTTCGGGGAATCTTTCGATAGGAGAGTGTCAGGTTTTCAGGGGCGCGCGAGTTCTTTTAAGAATTTTAATTCTTTTCGTTCGGAAAAGTCCAGGGGGACGTTAAGGAAAACGAAGGAAAGGGGGAAAATTCGGTAAATCCTAGGAAGTATAAAGGGAATAAGTGTTACGCCCGGTATACGGAGCAGCGTGAAGCTGCCGGCTCGCTCCGAGGTTTCGGTTCCCCGTTGCTAGGGGACGAAGATTGTTGATTATAATTAAATGACAGTTCTGCCCGAGACTTAATTCGGTGTGGATGTATTTGGTTAAGTCTTATTAAAACTCTTGTCTTTCCTTTTTCTAAATCCGTCTTCTTCTCTTTCGCGGAGCTCGAGCGCCGCGAGTGTGAGTGAGTGAGA
The DNA here is from genome assembly GCF_019399895.1 of Cardiocondyla obscurior. NCBI lineage: Eukaryota > Metazoa > Arthropoda > Insecta > Hymenoptera > Formicidae > Cardiocondyla > Cardiocondyla obscurior. The sequence continues at coordinate 158,075 of NW_027228797.1, read as the reverse complement.
GTGTGAAAAAGAGACGCGAACGCGGAGACGTTTGCCGACCCGTTTCCGGCGTAACAGTATTTTCTGTTTAAGTAGGTTGGTGAAGGCGTTGAGTCTCTGACCCACAGATGTTGCATGGAGTTCTTTTATAAGATTTTTTCCTTTCACTTGTTCGTTCGCGAAGAAATCGGGCAGAGTCACGATGTTAATACTCTGCTTCTAAATTTGGTAGTGCTTTCGCCCTAAAAGCGCGAGGCTTATATAGCCGAAAAAATCAAAGGGAGGGAGTATTGTCTCATCTTTTGATTTCCGCATTCTGCTCTAATTCTGATTTATTGTTTGGAATTTTTACGACACCAGTCGCCTTGACGTTTCTTAGCTGTTGCTGGGCATTATTTTTATATATATATATATATATATATTATATCCCCTGGTGATCGTTGCGCAACGTCGGTTTGTTTCGGCATCTCTTTATGTTTTAGTTTTAGACAGATCCATCGTATGTTTTCATCTGATTTAATTCTCTTAATATTTTTTATGGCAGAAACAAGTTCTCCGTATTCTTTATCCAGAATAATAAAATTGAAGGGGAGTCACAGTGACCGTACTCGCTATGCAGGAGGGCTTTTTAAGTGTCAGCAGTTGCGAGAGCCTTTGTTTCGTTTTACGACTTTTCACTGATTAGCCAAAAGCATACTGCTCAAGGCGATAAATACACTAAAACCAATTAAAGTTTTACGACCGAATTATTAATCGAAATGAGTTGTCTACTTCTGGCTACTGGACGGGTTACCTCATGGAGTATGAAAAAAGATTTCTTCCCCCTAGATTCCTTTTTAATAATTTTGATTGGTGACGCCTCCGTTTGCTGTAGTGTATTATCTCTGTGTCCGTGGATCTTAGTTTTGGTCAAAGTTTTATTAAAGTAGCGTTTATTGAGGAAGCAATTGCTCGAGGAAACGGCTTCAGACGTAACAAATTATTTAAAATATTTTTGTATTATTTATGTAATTTAGAAAATAAAAAAATTATTGGTATAAAATTCATTAATAATAAAAGATTGCAGAATATATTACAATATATAAGCTAACAAAATTATTTATTTATATGTCTGCTTTAAATAAATTATATAAAGTGGTAAAAAATTTAACGAATTACCTTAGTTGTTTTGTGTGTGTGTGTGATGACTACGTAAGAATTTTAGTCAGAAAGACGTACTTCGTCAGGCAACGGTTTAACGTTTTTGTTGAGCAAACGTGCAACTCGATCAACGTCACCATGAGCTTCTTCTTTTTCTTCTACAATTAATGGTTCCTATCCCTTCCACGGGATATTACGACCAGTTACAATGATGATGTTGGACAAGTGGACCAGAGGAAATATTAAATTGAAAGGTTGGCAGACTTGATGAATGAAACCAGGAGGCGACAAAACTTGACTGTGGGATTAGGAATAATATTAATTATGGTTTTTGGATGATGGAGAGAAAGTATAGATGGAACTATTGTCTCAATTCAACAAAAAGGAATTCAACAAAAAAGACAAATATATTTACAAAAAAAGTCATACAAATATTACAAGTTAAATTTGGAACCGCGCGAGCAGGAATTGGAGGCGATCGGAAATCTTGTTTTACCCGGCTTTCCCGTCGGAGATCTTCTGGAGCGGTAGATTTACCGCCCGATCGTCGGAGATCTTGTCCGCGAGCGTCGGAAATCTTGTACGCGAGCCGGAGATTGACGCGATCGCGAACCTTGCCCTGCGATTTCTAATATAGGAAATAAAGAAAAAAAAATGAACAGAAAGATCGCGGATGATCCAACGATCGCGGCCGAGAGAGACGATACACGACGGTGATAACGTGAACACTGCCGACTGACGAGTGAGAGTTATTTCGAGAGAAAAAAGGTCGCGTTTCGGCAGAACCGAGCCCTGGATCGTTGGAACATCAAAAAAAAGGAAAACAAGACAGGTGGCAAGAGAGCGTATGAAAGCGAAATGAGCCGACGTTAATAAATTTCACCTGTCGCGGTAAACAATAAGCGGTATGCGGCGACCGACTAATAATAGCGCGTGGAACGAAAACACGGACGGATCGTGAACGCCGATGGAGTTCTAGTGAATTAATAAGAACTCACAGATGATTAAATAAGGAGTAGTTATTAAAGACATTTAAATAAATGTGAGAGGAGTTATTTAAGATAAGCAAGTCATTAGAATCAATGGCATTAGTCAAATAATCATCCACCGCAGACCTTCTAATACCTCCCCAGAGGAGATGGTGAGAATTGAAATTTCCTAAAAATAAAATGTTTTTATATTTAAGCCAAAAATTAAAAATTTTTTTAAAAATATGAGGAGGGGTAAAGGTACCAGAATGCCTATAAATATTAATGATCGCTAATTGATTATTAAAGTTATCTTTGATACTGATTCCTATAATTTCTATGGACTTGTGTAAACAGGAGGATAAATCAATATGAAAATTATCAAAGCCTACCTTAACTAAAGTACAAACACCACTGCTTCCTGGTTCAGAGGAAGGAATCAAAAAAGTTTGGAAATTTTTGAGAAGAAAGTGCTTACGAGAAGAGATTAAAGATTCTTGGAGACAAATGATGTCCCAACCTTGAGAAATTTGCTGCAAGATATGTAGTTTGCTATAAAAACCTCGGCAGTTCCATTGAAAAATTTTTAAAGAGGGAGAAGAATTATTAGACATTTTATAAATCAAGCAATCAAATTAAATATTACTAAAAAATGAAAAATTTAATGAATTGAGAAAAATAGAAGATAGAATAACTTGGAAGGCCGAGGAGATAAAAGGAAACTAATTGTTACGTCTCCGACTCCGCGTCTCTTTTTTTCGACATATATTAAAATTTTAGTTAAGGGGACGGTAGACCGTAGTCCATTGTAACAAAAAAAAAAGAACTTCAGAGCCTTTCAAAAGACAATCCATAAGACGTTAACATATTCCGGGACAATTTGTTGCGTGAAAGCATAAAAAACATGCAACAAATTGTAAACGGGCGCCAACGAAAGTCAGACAAAGAATTTGTCTAGATATAATACAAAAAATCAAAACCTAAGGGGCTCATAAAATTTCAACTTTGATAACCTGTCCGTCACAGGAAATGAAAAAATAACTTTTTCTTAAAATTGTAATTGCGTATAAATCCTGAGCTTTAGAAAAACCAAGGGCGCGTAAGGCCCGTAATTACCGGAGTATGTGGTGCAGACAAAGGCAATAAAGTCAGGTAACCATACGTCATATGGAAGGTAGAAGTTTTCCCACCATCCCTCGATGGAAATGATAGTAAAATTCTGGAAGGCTCGGCAGGGATAACTCGTTGAAGCGGGGGTGCTTCGTAGGCATATTATTTCCTTAAAACCAATGGATTTCGGGAACTCCTCACCAAAATTTAAAAACTAAGGGCAAAAATTTAGAAGTTTAAGAAATAGAGAAGGGATGAGGTGCGAATGCCCAATAATTTTAAGATAGGAAAAGTGGAGGAACAAGCTCTGCAAATGAAAGATTAAAATTTCGGAAAAGTGAAAATTCGGGAAGAGTCCTCCCCTTTTCCGAGCTTATAAAATTCTGTGTTTTGGCGGAGCACGCTCTCTTGCATCTCAGCTACAGCCGATATAGTTTATTTGAAATTGACGTGAGTGTCAGAGTGTGCAAGACGAACCATCAGGTACCGAAGAAGCAGTTAGAAGATCGCCTAAAAAGTAAGTCTCAACGTTTCAATATGTATCCCCGCGAAATTCGATTCCACTAAATGTATTTTCCAAACTAATTGTTTTCTAAGTATAATCAAAGAGAAAAAGAAATGTCCGAGTCGAGGTTCCGAGGTTTTAATTCTGTTCGGTTGTTCCTGTGATCTGTTAAATGTGTGAGAATGCCTGCTTCCGAAAATCGACCAGGATACGCTGTCGAATAACCAGCAATTTTCAATGGTTTACGCCGCGAAATACTGTTGGAAGTTTGGCGACTGTCCACGGCTAAAGAATCGGCAAGCGATTCTCGCCAAAGATAGATTACGAGGATTCACTCATGGACGAGTCAAAGGCTTCGGAAATCGTCGGTGATGAATCTCCTTCGCTCCTTTCTATGTTAAACCTTGCAAAAATTTATTGAATCGAATTAAAAATAAAATTTTAAATTTTAGTGGAATCTTTTATTAAGAAAACCCTCAAGAAGAGCCGGGTGCGAAAAAATAAACAGATCAAGAATCTGAGGGAGCTGGTCCGCCGCTTCTTTATCCAATACTTGCTCGCGGCGGCGCCAAGCGAAGAGGTGTTCGTTTCTTTTGCGCGCAACGAAGAGAGACCGTGGTCTCCTCGTCCGGGCCCTCCGCCATCGTCACCTATCCACGACGACCCGGAACCGTTGTACGGATATATCCCGCAAGAGGAGATCCTAAGCGTCCCATGTGAAAATTCGTCCGGCGAAATCAACCTTTCGAATCAGTCCACGGAACCGGGATCGGAACAATTCCGCCCCACGACTCCTTCGTATACTCCGAATTCTTCCCTCATCTCCGAACCACGGTTTCCCGGAGGTGAGCCAAGAGCCTGCTCCTCTCCTTTCTCACCACCTCCGTTTCCATTCCAACCTGAGGAAGCCGACTCTCTGGGCGAAGATGAATCCATCTCTCTCCCAAGAGTAGACTTCCCCGATCAACCTCCATCTCCCGTCCCGAGTATCGAGGTCCTCGAGGAGCATCCAGAACCGAGAGAGGTTATAGATCCTCTCCTGGAGCTCCTACGCAGGGCCTGTACTCCGTGGACAGATCCTGTCCCGGAAAGGGCCTTCTCCATCGGCCCTGACCACTTTGAGCCGGAAGAGATCAGGAGTCAGGCAGCTCGGTCTGCTCCTGATTCTCATTTCTTTATATATTATCCCGGGGTGGAATTTCCTTTCCTGGCCCCGATGCGACTCATAGTCTTAGTATTTCCAAGATCCACAGCGAGGGTGGTGGAGATTGAGGAAATTACTTTAGATTAAATCATAATAACAAATACACACACACACTCATATACATATTGTAAATACTCTTTCGTCTTCCGAAATGCTAAATTTATACTTATTCATCCGGTTACACCCTTTTTCATATTATTTAATTATTATTGTAAAAACATTGACGTTATTTTTATATTTAAAACGATCTGATTAAATTTTCTAAATTGTCTCTCTGTCATTTTATTGATCAACTTTAATTTTGTAATTCGAATCATTATATTTAGAATTAAAATTGTTAATTTTGCGTTACTGAAATCATGAGTTAATTATTTCATTATTATCCTGAATTATCCTACTAAAGCGAACAATCACGCCTGGTTCTATCCCAGAGAATAAGGATTCATTTTCTTTCTCTAAAAAAGAACCACTTTCGCGCTCAATCGGAATCCGAGATATTAAAATAAATAATCTGCGCGTAAAATTGTGAAGATTCGAATCTCGAATCTCACGTAAATTCGGTGGTACGTCACTTTCCTACCTTACCGTCAAATTCCATTCCCGAGGATTCCTTCCAATTAATTAATTAAATAAAATTAACCGTCTTGACGTAACATAATTAAGAGAAGAAGAGATAGCAGAGTTACTATTTTTGTTAGAAGATACTTGATTAATAGAGTTAATATATGAAAAAAAGGAATTAAAGGAGTCTAAAATGATTTGATGTTGAGGAGCATCTAAATGTGGATTAAAAGTAAGGTTATGTAATATGAAATTAATTAAATTAACAATAATGATAGGTGAAAAAAGGTTGGAAGGAGGGCAAGTAGGAAAAGAGGGAGAAAAAGAGGAAGAAGTATGAGAAGGCGAATCCGAAGTGGAAGCGGAAGGAGAATTTAAAAACGGAGAATGTGGAGCAGAATGAGGATGGAAAGCCGAGTGGGAAGAGGAAGCGAGTGAAGGGAGAGGAGAAAGAGAAGAATTAAAATAAAAAACGGGTTTAGAAATAGGAAATAAAACTAAATTTTTCTTCTTTAAAGAGAAGGTAAAGTTATAAGCAGGACTTTTAGTCACATTTTTATTTCGGTTAGTCCTTGCATCGAAGGAAATTAATTTAATTGGGGAAGACTTGGAAAGTTTTTTTAGAGCAGAACTGAAATTAAAGCAAACCTCAAAGTATGAAAGGTAAGGTGAGGAAAATTCTTGAGGAATGTCAGACGAATTTAAGATAGAATATCTATTAAAGGAATTCAAATTTGAGATAGAGAACGGAGATTCAGAGGTTTTATGTTAAGGAAATTTTTTTTAATCAAACCTGGGATCCAATAAACCATTAGAGGAAGAGCAAGAGGAGATTTTTTCCCTGGCTAAAAAAAGAGAAATATTTTCAGTTGCGGCAAGAGCTTGTATTTTTTGGTGCAGAATAAACGCAGCACAATTTCTCAATTTCTCGAAGTGGCCTTGATGAGCGCCTTTGCAATTGAGACAACTGGGGGGTTGATTAAATGCAGAACAAGAAATATTATCAGTGTGTTTAGCACCTCCGCAATAAAGGCACCTTGGTTTGCTCTTGCACGCTTTACCAACGTGCCCAAGTCTGAAGCAAGAGAAACAAATTTTAGATTTAGGAATGAATGGAACTATTTCATGAGAGGTTTTATATAAAAAGACTCGGTGGGGTAGAATCTGACCGCTGAACCTGATGCAAATATTTCTAGATGGAACATATTTTATACCTTCTTCTGAATTAATTCTCCTGTTCAGCCTATGTACCTCAAAGATTTTGTAGGTATTATCGTTGCGGATAGATTTTTGGCTTGAATAAAGATGACGCCGAGTTTTAACTATTTACAGTGTGTATTTACAGGTATATGTACAGGTTGTGTTTGTGTATAGTTTCAATCGCACCCACTGGTGCTTTACAAAAGTTTTGCGCGTAGCGCGGTTACAATTTCCTTTCTCTATAAGAGATATGAGGTACCGTGAGGGTTATTTTTATCGGGCCCCATTTATCGTCTCCTGGTAGTACTAATGGTTCGGCGTCCGATGAGGAGGTGGTGGCCCAAGGATCGTATTGCGTCCCTAAATCTGTTACCACGGGAGCGTGTTGGATTACTCTCTCCGTAGTACAAGGACCGACCTGTACTCCTCGCTCTATCCGCACCGGTGGTGTTAGTGGGATAAGCGAGAGTAAGCTTGACGTCGCATTTCACCGAGGACTTGTATACCTCCAGATACGGATGTCTCCTGGAGCGAAAAATATACGTGGTAGCCGTGTGAAGCTAGGTGGCGTGAAATTAGCCAGCTGCGGCTTCCACTCTAATAGCTGGAGATGAGTGCCGCACTGGCTTCTTTAATCCTGGAGGCCGTAGAATCCCTGCCAGGATTATTAGGTAGGGTCCTAACATACGACCAATGGTCTCTTGACCATTTCCTAACCTTTATCTTTTCTTTATCCCAACAGGGTCAGAGCGAGTACCAGGCTTGGTGCTGGTGGACAGGCCTCCCCGTGGTCCCCCGTGGACACGATTTGGTGCAGTAAGCGCGGTGATTTCACTGCGTAAGTGGGTGGGAATAGGGTGCCGATTGTGGCAAGCTGCGCAGGTCGTGACCAAACTGTCCACTTCCGTGATAGCTCACGGACGCTGATGGATTTTTCCATTGCCCGGTTCGGGGCCGGTTTCGATAGATGGTGGATGTGAAGTTGCGTATGCTCTAGTGGCGAGGTCGCACGAGACGCCGTCTTTGGATGGCGTCTCTCACATTAAATGTCTATCTTTTTGCGCGCCAAGTGTCAATTGTCCGATTGTCATCTCGGCCGCTACAGATTTTAATGTCTGATTCAATATACCTGAGTATGTCCTCCAGAGAAATCTCCTGAGGCACATGTCTGATAATACCAGATCTGGAAATTTTATACGAGAGGATAAATGCTTTAAGACCCAGATCATTTAATTTAACATTATCAAGAATTTTATTCGCGGAAGTATAATCGTTTCCTAACTCTATTAAAATTTTGCCTTTGCCAACCTTTTTGCAAACTTTAATATTAGTATAAGTTGATTTAATAGGTGATTGTGTGACAAGTAATGGATGAATGTTATCGTTATTATTATTATTATTTGAGATTACCATGAGAGTCAAGGGTGCTTTATCTTGAGCTGAATATTTTAACACCGGTTTAGATTTCAATGCAGGAGTTGAAACTGAGAGACTATTATTGTCATTTATATCTTGAGCTTGTCTCTTATTTATATTAGCAGCAGGCTGATTGTAAAGTTTCTGCTGCGTCTTGGCAGCAGAGGAATCCAAAAATCGTTTTTTATTGGAAGGAGTGTTAAGATTATCATACCTTAAAAATTCTGCATCCCCAATAACTTTGTTAGAAAGATCATCTTCCTGTATGAAAATATTAGCAAAGTTGTTTGAGACAGATGGTGAATGTACAGTGACCGGCAATAATGGCTTTACTTACTGCGGCGACTTATATTATAAATATATAATTTTACGTTACGTGTAATTTAATTATATAATTAAATATAATTACATATATAATTAAAATTATATATTTATAATATAAGTAACACGCACACCTGACGCACACCACGCCAGCTCACGCGCGTTAGCCACCGTCACCGCAGTGAGTAAGGCCATTATTGCTGGTCACTGTACATACGTAGATTCTGAGGTGCTATCGGTTATCATATCACTATTAAGATTATTTGAATTGAGATTTTCGCAAAATTTGTTAAACCTATCAAGTGGAATGCCGCCGTTATCAAGTGTTACTGCGAACACGAGAGCGCGAGTGCTGGGAAGTTTTTGGCAATTATAAAAAAAAAGAGAACTGATTAATTTTGTTCTTGTCCTTGAGATGCGATTTATTCTTGCTTTAGTATACAATAAGAATCTAAGCTGATTCGCGATGTTAGTCGTCGAACTAGCGTAGCGAGACTGACGCTGGGTCGGAAAAGTCGCATGGATCTGCAGCGAGATCTTTTGTTCTAAATGTTATCTTCGGGGGTTTCCGACGCTCGGGGAACCAGACAGCTCAATTTTCATATGCGTTTGCTGTCGCCAGGCCCAATGATAGGGCACGCAATAAAGTTTTAAACGATTTCTTTTGTTAGCGAGATCCTACGCCGAAGATCTCATATTAACGGCGCGTCGCAAAAGCGCCAGTAATATTACACAAAATTTTATGCTCTTTTTCAACATCAAGTACATTAGAAGATAAATTGGGAGAAGAAAAAAAAACAGGACTGGACTTGTCCGGACTTGTCCACCCCTCCTCCTTCTCGTTCGAGCAAGGGAGCTCTTCCATCAGAAGTACGGCCAAAGGCCGAAAAATCGCTTAGACGCCCAAAAAATTAGTAGATGTGAAAGAAAACTGTTAGAATATTAAAAGAAGAAAAGAATAAAAGTAGGGAATAAACACGGGTTCTAATCCAAGGGGCAATGAGCGGGGACGGGGGAAGAATCTACGACGAGAGGAGCGTAGGGAGGGAGAATTTCAATAGCGTAGAGACGAGGGATTGTGAATATGAGTAATTTACCCCTCTCTTTTTTCTCTCTCTTATGTCACCATGCCAATGAGTTCCCTTTCTCCATACAGTTCCCTTACCGTAGATATTTCCCCCGTCTCCACACCTCACCGTAGACCCTTCCCCGTCTCCACACCTCACTCATTGCACCATGGATTAGAACTCACATGTCAGCAAAATTTCTCGTACCTACCATCTTTACACATCGTATGTATCAACCATTTTTACACATTATATACATATATACCATCGTCACTAACTTATAATGAGAGAAGTGTGAGAGAGGGAATTTTTTCTGAGGTAAAGATAGAAAGAAAAAATAAAAATTATTTAATAAAAATTTTTTAATATAGAAAATCACACATACATTATTGAAAAAAAACATTAAAAACTTAAAATAAAAAATACAGTTTTAAGATATAAAACTTAAAATACAAGTCATGCATACATACGCACATAAAAAAAAATTTTTGAAAAAAAAATTAAAATAAAACATTTTTTTAATCTAAAAAACTTAAACTTAAAATAAAATTAAAAATACAGTTTTTATAAACACAAAAATTAAAAAAACAAAACATTTTTTAATCTAAAAAACTTAAAATAAATGTCATGCATACATACACACATATAAAAAATTTTGAAAAAGATTAAAATAAAACATTTTTGAATCTAAAAAACTTAAATTTTAAAATAAAATTAAAAAATATAGTTTTGTTACGTCAGGTTTAGAAATAATTCTAGTAGAAGGATTACCGCTTCTCGATTATTAAGGAAATGGTTTGAGAGCAGGTAAAGAGTAGAGAGAGTGAGACGCAACTACCAATTCTTGCGTGACGCGCGCGAGACAACGCCACGGGTATTAAGCGCTAGGGATGTATTTGAACCACAAAAGATTTGAGTTAGCGCGATTTTTGTTCTTTTGAGGGAAAGAATTTTACTTCTTGTTCCCAGGGAAAGAACCGGAGGTGTTTTTCGCAATAAATGGAGCTCAAAGGTTTATAAAAGAAAAATTGCAGAACTCTGATTTTAGCGAGATTTAATTTAACATTTTTATTTTTCTAATTGATGCTAAATGGAGATGATAGAATATAATCAAATTAATAATAATAATAAACAAAAGAAATTATAAACTAATAAAAATTTTAAATAATTATACTAAATTAAAAAAAAACATTTTTTTTATTAACAAAAGTACGCGGGAAATAACTGAAGAATTCTATAATAATTATGCTAATCGAGATCAATTTCTATTATTTCCGAGATCTTAGCTGACGATCTCGGAAATACTCGATCAATCAGCCTGATCGGAGCTAAGAAAGGGTGTTCCCACCCCGGGATAAAATATGAGGACGTTCTGATCAGGAGATGCCCTACTGGCCTCTCTCCTGATCTCCTCGGGATCAAAGGAATCAGGGCCTATTGTGAAGGCCCTTTCGGGGACGGGATCCGTCCACGGAGAGCAAGTCCTCCGGAGGAGCTCGAGGAGAGGATTTACGATCGCTCTGGGTTCCTCTTGCCCGCCGAGGAACTCCACACTCGGGGCGGGGGAGGGGGAAGGCTCTGGGCCGTCAGACTCTTGCCAAAAGACAGTATCGTCATCAGCAAAGGAGTCGACCTCCTCAGGCTCCCCAGAATGAAGTATCGGGGACGGAATAGGAGAGGAGCATGCTCTAGGTGCAGCTCCTGGAGAATGAATTGAAATGTCCGGAGAATAGGAAGGAATCGTAGGGCGGAACTGCTCCGAATCAGGCTCAGGTTCGGTCGCGTTGTCGTTTGTGCTCGGCGGATTCGGAGAATGGGGGAGTTCCCTGGGTATCTTGGCGTTCTGGGGAACTTCTTCGGGAGCCGGTAAAGTCGGGGGAGTTGGGGGTTGAGGCGACCACGACCTCTCTCCTCTTCTTCGGGGAGGGTCGGTTCTTATCTCCCCTGGCGCCGCCGCGAATAAGTATTGGATAAAGAAACTCTGAATTAGGCTCCTCAAATTCCGTATTTGCCGATTACGGCGAGCCCGGCTTTTCTTGAAAGTTCTTAAATTCGATGATTTCACTAAAAGGATTTCATTTTAATAAATTAAATTAGTAAATAAATTATGGAGAGGAGAATAAGGCTGGGCATCACGTCTCACAGCTCCTTTCGGATTTCTCCGCTGTCACCTCAAGTTTCTCTGGCTCCTCTAGCCGAATGGAGCCTTACTCAAGTCAAGGTTTTGATAGTCACCATTTATTGGCGGCATATCGCAACCCCCGACAAAAGGAAGCCCGCTAGGCAGGTCGAGGCACCCGAGAAAACAGGAGAATTTGAGAGAGAGATAGCGAAACTATAAAGCGTGAACGGCACCCTGACCATTCCCTCAATTTTAATTTTATTTTTATTTATTCAAATTAAATGCAAAGAAAAATCTATTTAATGGAACCGTTTCTGGTTTTTAGGGGGGAGGGTTAGGAGTAAATAAATGATAACACTTACTACTTGTTGTCTTGAGGTTCCGTAGACTGACTCTTTGAATCTTCTCTTTATTTCTGCCCACACAAAGATGCACAAACAAACACTTTTTTTTTAGTCTCTGGTAACAATGGTAAAAATACTATGGTGCGAAATTCGGATTGAGAAATGAGAGCGAGTCCCGCCGGGACCCGCGGTTTTATAACCTCGGAAAAGGGGAGGACCACAGCTTGATTTTTCAGTTTTCCAAAATTTGAATTCTATTCGTTAGGCTTATTCCTCCACTTTTCCGTCTTTACAATTATTGGTCGCCCTTCTCTCAGTTTTCTTAATTTTCTAAGTTTTCGCCCTTAGTTTCTAATTTTTGGTGAGGAGTTCCCGATATCTATTGGTCCAGGAGAAAATGTTTATGAGCTCCCCTCTACATGGTTTTAGCCCTTTCAAGCTTCCAGATAACAGATTCGAAAATGTTTAGATAACTTCTTTTTATCGGCAGCGTGCAATTGCTCCCTGAATTTTATAGTTTCCGGCCACGTATCCCATTTTTATTATTACAGGCTTCTTGCCTCCGTTTTCTAATCCTTAAGATCCACGACGAAATTTGATTTTACTAAATTGTTTTTCTTCCCGAATTTCCTTTGTGTACCGCCAGGCATTTATTGTTAGTTTAAGATATTCCAAATCTTTCCGAGCTATTAATGTTTATTGAATATTTTGACAAATCCTTTCGTTTCGATTTTTATATTCCACATCTGTTGTACAATTGTTTCAGGTTCCTTCTTTTATTTATACATCTGGCGATTCAGGATATTCCGTCAGTTAAAACTATTTTTCTGGAAACTTAGAACCCTCTCCTTTGATACCAATACATTCGGTATACTTTTCATTATCTACTTTATCAACCATGTGTCGGAAAAAGGAGATGTGGAGTTACAGGACGTAACAGTTTTTTATAAACACAAAAATTAAAAAAACAAAAAAACTGTTGCACCGCGAGGGTGCCGTGGGATTTGTTCTTCGGAGAGACTTGTAATTTTAGGAATAAAGTCGCCTTTTCGTTAATCTGATTGACTTCTTTATTTCTTTCTTCCTTTTTTTACAGAGTTACACTTACACTTGTTATTTGATTATAGATTCCACGCGAGATACTTGTTAGCGACTAACTGTCCGGGCCGCGGCTGCCCCTATATATCTCCTACTGTTGCTATGCCAAAAATCATAGCAATCAGCGGAATCGCGGGTGGCAACCGCGACTGTCCTCGGACTTCGCGTCCCGGCCGGAAATGCCGGGTTACCTTGATCGGCGGTATTCTGCCGATCAAGCTAAATGGTCGCGCGCGTGCGACATTCCGGCGTTATTCCCGAGCCTCTGTTGCTAAGGGCTCGGGATATAACAAAACATTTTTTTAAATCTAAAATAAAAGTCATGCGTACATACACACATATAAAAAATTTTTTTAGCCACACATACACACGCGCGCACACCACTAAAATTATACACTCCCATCATCTTCCTCAAGTATAGCCGCAATATCTGCGGCTGCTGCGGCAATCAATGTGTCCAGGTTACTTTCTGGTTGCCGCACATATGCGGCCCGGCCATCATGTGGAATAACAAATACAACCGCAATTTAAAAGAAAAAAATGGTGTTATTATAAAAAATTTTTTCTTATATAAATATTAAAAATATAAAAAAAATACATACTTCAATCCCATGCCGTGGAATTCTAACTCGTACTTGATGAGATGTATTCATCTCGTACGTCCCATGGTTAGTTAAAATACGCTGGAAAAAATAAAAATAATAAAAATAATAATAATAATAAATGACAGTATAAATAACAGTATAAATACTTACCATTCTTATTGGATAAATAATGTGTACAACCACTGTATCCATTTTTCTATTGTCTTTCGCTTGTCACTTTTTAGAATGATGCTCTTCAAGTCACTGTTGCAAAGTGAGCTGAGCTGCATTTAACAACGTTGGTGACAGCTAACTTTTTTTATCAGCTGGACCAACGATGTAAAAAATGCAGCGTATGCCCATGCGACGAGGTAGCATATATTCTCCCATGTGATGATGAAACAATATACATGATAATAAATCTCTTAGCTCATTATAAAGACATAATGTAAAACATGAATTTTTTGATAGATAAAAAAAATAAAATAAACATAAAAAATTTTTATATTGCATAAATCATTATTAACGTTAACATCACTTCAACATTATTAATACTAATTTTTGGAAAAAAATGTTTGTAAGTTAAGGATAAAAATAAAACAATGTAATAAAAAGCTATAACATAAAGTAAAAATATTTTTTATTAAAAATATTATATTTGATTATCAGTTGGAGCTAATATTAAGATGTAATGTATATACCACGGTGAAATGATATACCGGTGTGAACGGGAAAAAATATAATACGTAGGATAATAAACTTTCAACTCAGAGTTATGCTGTGATAATGATTATCAATTTTGAAATTTATTATAAAAAGAATAATGTTATACATTGAAAATAAGAGCTAACAGTTCGCAATCGATGAATTGATTCTTATCAAAATAACTGCTAATACGTATTGCACTTGTTGCCTCAACACGATTCTTTGCAGCACATGCGATGTTGGAGAATTGCGTATACTTTATATCAATTTGCCCGAGAACAGCTGTCATCCTATCAAATGATATGGTGATACAGTCATCGAGATCAATCATCTTGAGATATGTTGACTCAGTCATCATCATCTATATATTGCCCGATTCGAGACGCAGGATATTTAAACCATTCATGTTGTATACTCGAGCTGTCACCAAACCAAGGTATACAAAATCTTGAGGGTTTCCAAATTTATTGTGGAAAAGACTCAGAATGTTTTCTCGATATTCACAAAGTGATTTCCATGATTTGAGAGATAGCGGCATTTCTTGCCCCCGGTTATCACCAATGACGATCTCAACAAAACTCGGTGGGCCAACGTTAACACCGATCTCCAAATACTTGTATCCCGTGGTTGTAAGCGCATACCGTCTACCCAGCAAGCTTATGACACGATGTTTGGTTGAGATGCTATATAAAAGAAATTTTTATTTTAAAAAATGTTTTTTTATTTTATAAAAGTTTTTTCACAAAAATTTTTTTGAAATCAATACTTACACATTATTCATATTTGATGTTTTAGCAGTAGTTGGGACGTAGAAATCCATCTGGATAGTTTTTTCAACGCAATAAAGTTTTTAAAGAAATTGTCGAGAGCGGTAACAGCACGTCGTTTGATGAACGTTTTGTAACTGATGCAACATTGCATTTGTTCTATACATTTTTATACACAAAACCCCACTATAGCTATTACCACCATCATTATTAATAAAATGTGCCAGTCAGCTGAATTGAATCTTCATTGCAAACTGTAGCGAATTTTTTTATGCGACACATATAGGACATATCTGACATGGAATTATCATGAATAGTGAAAGTCTACAATTAGTACAAGATCTGTCACATAGCGCATCATGAACATTGATTTCATGTTTGCGTACGAGATGCATTGATACACCTGTATCATTCAAATTAATCAAGCATGATGCGCATATTGAAATATCACCATTAAGCGTGGAATAATATATAGACATCATACAATGTCTAGTACGCCCATTAAGTGCACGAATTTGCGATGAGTCTAATGTTATGCGCACACGATCTTCGAGGTCTTCACTCTGATCACTCCTGTAATCGCTATCACTGGACAATGTGACATCGTCTTCATCGTCTTCATCTGATAACTCAAAATCCATCGGCACATTGTCACCATTAATATAATTCAAATTAGCCATCTTTAGCAGTTCACATAAAACTACACTTTGACGGCCGAAGTCACCGAATGTTATGACGACCAATTATAAAATCAGAAACAATTCTAATTGATGTTAAAAGATCGATTATTCCAATCTGTAAAATATAAAGAATTAATATTTGAAATAATTTTATTAGTAAAAAATTAAATAGAAAATATTTTCTTACTTGTAATCCAACGAGTCCCAGCAACAATTTAATAAAATTATCACAAATATTTTTATTATCACTTGTTAAAATATCTGTAAGTAATATGCCGTAAGATTTTAAAACGTTATCACATTTTTTAATTGCCTTAGCAAACACTGGGAATTTCATTAGATCTCGACCTATTAAATTATTAAATTATTAATTATTAAATCTATTAAAATTATAAAATTGTTAGTGTAAAACATAATTAATTTATTATTTTGCAATAATATATTTACTTACTCATTCCAAACTATTGAGATTCTAATCTCGAAAATATAAAACAAAATGGCCATTTTATATGTAAAGAATGTTTTACTTTACTAATTGAGCTATAAGACTTAATTTTTTTACAATTCGTCATCATGTATCCTCTATAAAAATGACCATTTATGTTATAATTATGAATATGATGTAATAAAGATATATATTCTGCAACGTAGGCGAGAACCCCACGCGTCCAAAAGGTGGAAAGCCAGGAACAAGAAAGAGCGGCGATAACGACGAGTAAGGATGGCCAGAAGGAGGAAAACCGAGGGGAAAAGAAGAAAGGAGATCTGGCTGCATCACAAAATAATTTTTTTTTCTCTCTCCTTCTTCTTCCCCTTTCGTTCTTTACCTGCGTCTACGGAGTGCGGAAGCGACAGCGACGACCTTTAGATCAAGCATAATGCTCCAAAATACGGGGACAGCACGATTTTCTATTGTCTAATTTTTTTTGTGTTTTTTACTGATTGATAATCCCATTTGATTTTAGTTCAGTTGCCTTGTCGCCTTTGATTTACTTAATTGTTTTGTATTCTTTTTTTTCCTTCTCGTAGTTTTTTTTTTGTCTCTCGATTATTTCATTTTGTTTGCGTTTTGTCCCTCTTGTAAAGAGTTTGTTTTTTTTCTTGTGGGAAACCAAAATTTTTCTTGAATAAAAGACTCTGAAGGAGATATATCCTTGGGCACTATTCCTTTCTGTTAAACTACTGGACCTTAGGTTAAGCATAAGTTGGATGTTAAGATAACCTCCGGAGACCGCCTGTTTTCCGCGGCTTGAGAATGTCAGGCGAGAGGCGGGGGGCTGCGGGTGGAGGACCCCCGATACGCTCCCTCTTGGCGTTGGGGAGTTGTGACGTGGCGGCTTTGGCTGCTTCGTCGCAGCTCCCCGTCACAAACGCAGCGGCGTTGGACGAACCGCCATAGCGTAGAAAGCGGAGGGGGGCGCAGGAATCTCCGGAGGGTTCGTGTTTGGTTTTGAGGCGGTAATTAACGATCGCGATGCTGGATTTTGTTGTTACCGTATGTTGCCGAGATTGCCGACTGTCCTTGACGCGAGAGGAGCGGGCCATAGGCGGAGGCGCCAACTTCCGGGAGAAGGGGTGACCGGATACGGGCCCGGGATGGGAGGCCACCCATCCCGAGAACCGTGGAGGAGGCTTGTCGCCTACACGTTTCCACGCCGAAAACCACCTGCGGGAGAATTGTTGCGACAACGGACTATCCGAAACCCGCGCCAACCGGCTAGTACCGATAGGGCTCTGTGAGGGCAGCGGCTTACGCGGAAAATCGGCAACGTAGCGCGGAAAAATCCGCGAAGCGCGAGAGTGGGGATACGCCGGGCCTCGTGCCGAAAATTCGCGCGGTCCTCGCTCTCTTCCGTGTCGACCGGCGTGATAGGCGTACGATAGGCAAAGATTGGCGAGCGAGAACAAGAGCGAGAACAAGAGCGAGGGCCAGAGCGAGAGCGAGAGAGAGAGTGCGAGGGAGAGCGAGGACGTTTCGAGAGGTCCAGGTGTTTATTCGGTGAGATCTTCCACCCGCATTGCGGAATTATTATATATTGTACAGCCCTCTGCCTCCCGGGGAGACCGACAGGGCTCTGGACGATACCCGGCCACGTAAAACGGGCACGCGGGCCCGTTAGTTTTTTTGGTGGATCTTTGTCGCGAGGCCAAGACGTAGCGTTAGAGAGTGGCAGCCGACGGGCGTCTAAGAACCGGGGGTTGGATCCCGCGAGAAATACCGGGCCAGGTTATTCGAACTGTGCGATTCTAGCGGTCATAGGGTGTTCGTACGTCGTGTCCGCACGGAGAGCCCTCGGCAGCGGCCGAGGCCGAGAGAGATCTACCGCGATTTCGTGGACGACAGGCGATCTTCCGTGTGAGTTCGTTTGTATTGCTGGGTCTCGCAAAAACACGCCGTGTGTACGGGAGGCGCGTGGCCGGCACCACAACATCCAGGGCCGACGCGAGAAGATTTAGCTCTCGTACGCTTATTTTAATTTTTGTTAATTTTTTTTATTTGTTTGTTCCGTTGGGCACAATAAATGGATCATCTATTTATGGTCGTGTTCGCGTACGCCTTATTTTGTGTTGTCGTTCCCGTTTATCCGAGAATTCCGCGCGCTATACCCCGCCCCTCTCCGTTCGAATGAGCTAGCCCCCGCGCGTGACGGCGATTCGAATTCGGTAGGAATTGTCGAGGACCGGATAACTAGTCCGAGATAAAAATCGGCACGGCGGAGCCCGTGCCTGGCGCCCAAAAATCGTGTTCATGCGAGATTCCGCCGTCCCGCGCCGGAATACGGCCGAGGTACCGCGACCCCTCCTCCCTCCCTAACCCTCGTGACACGTCGGTGCACGGATTTTCCGTCCGTGCACGGTCGTCCCTTTTTGTTCACGACTCTCCTCCTCAGGGAGGAGAGAATAAAAATTATCGTGACAATATATATATATATATATATATATATATATATATATATATATATACAGGGTGTCCCATACCTCATGACCCACCCGGGAGACATAGGTAGTTCTAATTATTTTGAACAAGAAAGTCCTATACCATTTTTTAATATGGGCGTTTATTTACGAGAAATCAACGTTTGAAAATTTATTATATCTGACCGAGAGCGAGACGATGCGACGACGCGCGAGCGAGCGGTGCGGCGATACGCGAGGCGTGGTTTAGGACATCACGCGAGCGAGACGATGCGATGACGCGCGAGTGACACGATGCGAAAACGTGCGAGCGAATTTAAATACAATCGCATCGTGTCACTCGCGCGTCGTCGCATCGTCTTGCTCTCGGTCGAATATAATAAATTTTCAAACGTTGATTTCTCGCAAATAAACGCCCAAATTAAAAAATGGTATGGGACTTTCTTGTTCAAAATAATTAGAACTACCCATGTCTCCCGGATGGGTCATGAGGTATGGGACACCCTGTATATATATATATATATTCAGAGGGTGTCCCAAACAATGTGTCACTCCCAAAAACTATGGGTAGAAAATTGAAATCTAAGACGAAAAGTCAAATGCAATTTTTAAAAACTCTCAATAGTTTTCGAGAGAAAAATTAAAATATGTATATATATATATGTATGTCAATCGGCTACTTTGACGACTTTTTTACATACAAATTGGCTATTTTGGCCCCTTCTGGATCCTTTGACGACCGTCGTCATAATTTTATATATAAATCGGCTACTTTGACGACGGTCGTCAAAGTAACCGTAATGGTAAATCGTGTACTTTGACGACTTTGGGTACTTTGGCGACCTAAATAATTTTATAACATTATTTTCATACTGTGATTTAAAAATGCAAAGTTCTTGAATGTTACTTATAACTATTGCAATTTATGATATATATAATAATTAAAAAATTTAGATTAAAGATAATAAACACTTAGATAAACATTTTTATAATATTTCATTCATCGACTAACAACAGAATGCAACAAATTATATAAATTTCGAAATTAAACAATTCAAAACTTTTGCAAATTATAAGACAGGAACAAGAAATTTTAAAACGTAAAAATAGTTAAACATAAATGAAAAATGTCGTTACTTGATCATTAATAAAATAGAAACGGAACATACGAAATAAATAAAACTTGGCACAATAAAAGAAAACGCGAAACTAATTTAAGCTATTAAATATCAATGAGCGATGTTCCACACGGATTTTTACTTTTTAACTCAAAATATGAAATTTTACTAAGTAACATTTTAATCTAGCAAGAAAAAGAAACACGCAAATTAAACGGGGCTTGGTATAGTAATAAAGAAAGTAAAACCACGTATTTTAAGCTCTCTAGCAAGTCTGTAACACGCCTAGAACCGATTTTGACTTTTACATAATAGTACGACTTTTTGATGCAGATTCTGAAATGTATTCATTAAAATATCAAAAACGAATAAAGGGAATTAAATGCGGCTTGGCACAACGATAGAGAATGCGAAGCTAAGTAAATTAAGCAAATAGTCATTCAAAAGAATTGTTCCAAACAGATTTTCACTTTTCTATTCTAGATACAAAATTATATTAAGATATATTTCATTCTAGCAAGAAAACGGAACACGCGAATTAAACGGCACTTGGTATAGTAATAAAGGAAGTAAAACCACGTATTTTAAGCTCTCTAGCAAGTCTGTAACACGCTTAGAACCAATTTTGACTTTTACATAATAGTACGACTTTTTGATGCAGATTCTGAAATGTATTCATTAAAATCTCAAAAACGAATAAAGGGAATTAAATGCGGCTTGGCACAACGATAGAGAATGCGAAGCCAAGTAAATTAGGCAAATAGTCATTCACGAGAATTGTCCCAAACGGATTTTCACTTTTCTACAAAAAATATCATATTTTATTAAGATATATTTCATTCTAGCAAGAAAACGGAACACGCGAATTAAACGGCGCTTGGTATAGTAATAAAGAAAGTAAAACCACGTATTTTAAGCTCTCGAGCAAATCTGTAGCACGCCTAGAACCGATTTTGAATTTTACACCATAGTACGACTTTTCGATGCAGATTCTGAAATGTATTCATTAAAATCTCAAAAACGAATAAAGGGAATTAAATGCGGCTTGGCACAACAATAGAGAATGCGAAGCCAAGTAAATTAAGCAAATAGTCATTTACGAGAATTGTTCCTAACGGATTTTCACTTTTCTACTCAAGATATCAAATTTTATTAAGTAATATTTCTTTCTAGCAAGAAAACGGAACACGCGAATTAAACGGAGCTTGATATAGTAATAAAGGAAGTAAAAAAAATACGTTAAAAAATCAATGTCTAGTCCAATTCAGCTTCTGTTTCATATTTTCGTAAAAGTACCCATTTTATTTTTCTACTGTCGTCACATTAACCGATCTGTACTTTATGCCTTATATATACTTTCTAATGCATCATATTTCAAAAGTATAATAATTATATACGTTAAATAATTTATATTTAGTCCAATTAACTTTTAATACCTTATCTTTTCAATAGTAATTCTCTTATTTTTCTATTATATCAAAGTATCCGATCTGCACTTAATTTCTGAAATATATAATTTCCAGTACGTTATATTTCAAAAAAATAATAAATATGTACGTCAGTTAATCAATTTCTGTTCTAAATAAACTTTTTCATCATATTCACTCAAAGGCAATCCTTTTATTTTTCTACCGTCGTCAAAGTGGCCGATCTGTACTTTTTTTTTATACATTACTTTTTAGTGCGTTATTTATCAAAAGTATAGTTAATGTATGGGTCAAGTAATAAATATATAACGTAAATAAGCTTTTATAATTTATTTTTCACTGGAAGATATATGTATAAAGAAAAAAGTACAGATCGGTTACTTTGACGACGGTTGAACAAGAAAAGGATTACTTTAGAAAATAAAATAAAGATGGACAATTAAATAGATATTGATTATTTGACGCATATATATATTTATTACGCTTTTGAAATATGACGTACTGGACCGTATATATAAGGAAAAAAGTACAGATCGGCTACTTTGACGACAGTAGAAAAATAAAAGGATTATCTTTAAGAAAACATAGTAAAAAGATTAATTGGACTAGATATTGCTTATTTAACGTACATATTTGTTATGTCTATGAAATATGGCGTACTGTCCTTTTTACCTTGTTTTTTCAAAGATAATCGTTCTACTTTTCTAATGTCACCAACAAAGCCGATCTGTACCTTTTTCTTTATATGTACTTTTTAGTGCGTCTGCTATCAAAAGCATAATAAATATGTATATTAAATAATTAATATATAGTTTATTTGAACTTTTTGCCATGTTTTCTTAAAGGTAATCCTTGTATTTTTCTACTGTCATCAAAGTAGCGGATCTGTACTTTATTCCTTATATACAGGGTGTCCCAAACATACGTAAACAAACTTTTAGGGTAGATAGAAAGTCTAAAAAGGAAACGAAAAGTCCTATACCGTTTTCTGAAATTCTTACTTGTTTTCAATAAAAAAATTAATTTATATACACGCGAGAGCGACAAGAAAGCGTGGGCTGAGTGAGCGCGCGATAGACAGCGGCGAGTATATCTTAAAAACGATGGGCGGAGTCAGCGCGCTACAAGCGAGACGAGGCGACAACGCGCGTTGTCGCTTTATTTCGCTTGTGTGTCGTCGCATTGCCTTGCTCGCGCGTTGTCTCCTTGTCTCGCTCGCTACGCGCTAGTTTCGCCTATTCTCTTTAAGCGATACTCGCTGCTGTCTATTGCGTGCTCACTCAGTCCACGCTTCCTTGTCGCTCTCGCGCGTATATAAATTAATTTTTTTATTGGAAACAAGTAAGAATTTTAGAAAACGGTATAGGACTTTTCGTTTTCTTTTTAGACGTTCTATCTACCCTAAAAGTTTGTTTACGTATGTTTGGGACACCTTGTATATGTCTTTCAATGTGACATATTTCAAAAATATTTCTTCAGAGGATTTAATTTGCTATTTTTCTAAATTTATGGGTAGAGATTGTGCATTCTCCATGCATCTATATAACTATAATGTGAATTTTAATAGAGAAACTGTATCTTGGTCAGAATCTGAATCTTAATAATACTTCAAAAATTGAAATTTTAATTTACTTGATTCTGTGCTTTTACTTAGCAATTAATTGTTTTTAAATACTCTAACAAATTAATATGTACAGACTCTAATCCGTCGTTCAATATTTACAATTTCCAGAGCAAGATTAAATCTGAAACTGGCTACGTCGAAAACAAAAAATGTCACTTTTTGTTCAAAATTTAGTTTTCTTCACGCACAGGATTAGAATTTCTATTTCTCTGCATTCGTGGGTAGTAATTATGCGTTTTTAAGCATTTATATAATTTTCTTGTTAATTTTAATTCAGAAAATGTAACTTTATCAGGTTTGCACTAATAGTTGAAAACTCAGAATCGGTTCTTGTAAACATACAAGGCTCATTCTGGGTTTGTTTTACTTGTCTTAATTGAAATCACTGTGCCAAACAAGAACTTAATCGTACACGGACCACCAGAGATAGCGTTCGGCGGTACGCTAGTCTCTCCGATCTGAGGCGACGGCGGTATACGTGCGCTAGCGCGTCACGCTTCACACAATGAAGCATGCACGTGTGCCGCGGAGCGCCGAGGAGATCGAGAGGACGGGGGAAAATGTAGTGGGGCGCGATTTGATGCTCCATCCTTTAGAGAACCGCGTGATGGAGAGAGAACGCTATAGGTTAGGCACGGGATCAAAGCGGTATACAATATCGCTCTCGCTCGCACGCGTTTGTTTAAATGCGAGCGTTAAGGACAGACATATATGCTGCTCGAACGCTAGCGTTTCGTCTGTTCTTTCCGCATACACCACGTGCTGTCTGTTCTTTCCGTATACACCGCGAACAATAATATATTCACGTGCACCGCGCGCCGACATAGCGTTTAAATGTAATGAAGTAAAAGTCATTTAGTAATGACATATTTTGAAAGAAAATATGTTTTTTATTTACTTAAACTAAAATTAAAATTAAAATAATTTTAAAATGTTTAACATAAAATTTATTTTGTTACATTTTATTTTTGTATTTAATGTATTAAGATTTAAGATGATTTATCATCAATTTAAAGTAAAATTAATAATTTATATATTAAAATGGCCATGTAATCATACTGACGGTACTGTCTTGAGAAAAACTAAAAAGCAGTACTCACACGAATTCGCTCAACTGTTTCTTGGATTTGTGTGTGTGCTGCTTCGCGATTTTCAATTGTTAAACATGCTACGATTGTTTGTCACTTTTCGTGGTTTTGCGAAGCGAAGCGGATGCGAAGTGATTATTGTGGTGAATTATAGTTGTAACGAAATGGCTCCAATCTTGTGCTCAGAAATTCGAGGACGAATTGTCGGACAGTAGCAGGCGGGAAGATCGGTAGCAGAAATTGCTGCTGATATTCCTTGCTCTGAACCTACTGTACGACGATGGATACGACGATTTACTGAAGACGGGGATCATGCTTTGCATGATCATCGTACAGAAAATCGTCGTCCTCGGATTACTACAGCAGAAGAGGACGAGACCATCGTCGCTCGCGTTGTGGATCGTCCTTTTGGCACCGTCCAAGAGGCGATCAACGCAGCGGAAGTTCCAGTGTCCGCGAGTACCGCCCGGCGACGTTTAAACGAAGCCGGGTTATACTGCTATCGTCCCGCCCACAAAATTCCG
The DNA here is from genome assembly GCF_019399895.1 of Cardiocondyla obscurior. Taxonomy (NCBI): domain Eukaryota; kingdom Metazoa; phylum Arthropoda; class Insecta; order Hymenoptera; family Formicidae; genus Cardiocondyla; species Cardiocondyla obscurior. The sequence goes on along the minus strand of NW_027228797.1, from coordinate 133,607 downwards.
TTGACTCCTGGTCATCAGGAGCAACGGATCGCGTTCGCGTTAGAAAATTTAGCGACGAGCCGTGCGGAGTGGGAATCCACGATATGGACCGATGAAAAGGTCTTCGTATCGTGTGATGACCACAGGCCACACGTATGGCGTCCAAAAGAGCAACGGTTGAACCCGAATCACGTTGTGCTTCTCCACAGAAGTGGAAGGAAATCGTGTGCGATGTGGGGATGGGTATCCGGTACTGCAATCGGAGAATTGGTACACATTCCTGAGAGAATGAACTCGACAGTGTATATTCGCATACTGGAAGAAGTTCTTCTTCCTTCAGTACGCGCAATATACCCTGAAGAGGATATGCCAATTATCCGATTAGTGCAGGATAATTCCGCTGTCCATACGTCACGTGAAACACAAGCGTGGTTCCGGGATCATCCCGAGATTCTTTTGATCGACTGGCCAGCTCGTTCGCCCGACTTGAATTTAATAGAGAACGTTTGGGCGCAAATGGTTCAGCGATGGGAACCACGAAGGGATAGGACGATAGCAGCATTGGTCGACCATGCGAAGGAAGTTTGGGAAGGACTTCGGTTCCAACCAGACTTTCTCGCAAACTTGATTGATTCGATTCCTAATCGTCTCAATCAAGTGATCGACCGGTCCGGATACTGGACAGATTATTGAGGTCTTCCTCCGCAGCTTCGCCCACGAACGGCCCTTTTCAGGGCCGGCAAATATTTACGATTGATCGGCCTACTCAGGGGATATCAAATTGTCTTTCTCAAGACATACAAAATTCAAACTGTCTTTTTCAAGACAACATTAAAAGTATTACTTGTCTTTTTCAAGACAGCGACCGAAATTATAAATTGTCTTTTTCAAGACAAGATTGAATTTAAAATAGTAATTTTATTAATAAAACATATTTTTTTTCAGGGATAGTATTCTAAAAATTTGTTATATCGGCGCTTCGCGGCTTCGCGGCACACGTGCGCGCACGCCGCCGTCGGCGCAGACCGGAGAGACTAGTGTACCGCCGAACGCTATCTCTGGTGGCCCGTGTACAACGCGTATAGAAACGGAAACAAATTTTCCACTGAAATTTTAACTGTGTAGAGTAAATTTTTGAAAATTTTTATTAAACGTAATTATTTCGACAATAGCTCGACTAGATTAGTTGAATCTTGTGTAGAATCGATTAATACATACTTCTGAATTGTCCGGGCAATTGTAAACTCCCTGGATTAATTCGATGTTAGTTCCTGACACAGTTATTAATTACAGTGATGTAACGCGGTAATTTCATCAGTGGAAAGCTCGCCGGGGACCGGGGTACGAGTAAGAAGTGAGACGTGATTAAACGTGAAAAAGACGTAAACGATACTTTATTATAGACTTAAAGAATAAAAGGTAACACAAAATAAACCTGTAATACAAAGTAAAGATAATGCTAAAGTTACGCAGAAAACAAACGAAAATACTCTAGTCGCTCGGTGGAACGGTACACGACCAGCCTCTATTACGGTAAGTGCCGAAATGACGGATCGGTCGGCGCTACGTTCCGTGGGTGACGGTACACGGTCGCGAGCCGGCTGCGCGTGGTCCAAGGTGGGCCCCGTGTTCGGGGGATTACGCGGTCGTGAGGCGGCGGCGCAGCGTGTGGTGCAAAACCCTCCGGGTCGTAACGTCCGAGCGGAACGGCGTGATCGCGGATCGGCGACGTGGTGTATAAGAAGTTCTCCGAGTCGTGTCGTTTGGACAGGAATACGCGGTCGCGAATCGGCGGCGCCGGTTACAGGGTAGGCCGCTCGGGCCGTGACGGTCGTACAATCTCCGCGATCGCGAGTCCGTGGCGCAAAGTCCAGGGTGGACCGTTCGGACTGTGGCGAGGGAGGTCCGAGAGTGTCCGGACGAAGGAAGGCTCGGGAGCGCCCGAGTCCGGGAGGTAGCGGTATCGAAGGCCGGGTGAGCCCGGTCGAGGACAGGCTCGGGAGCGCCCGAGTCCTGGAGGCAGCGGTATTGAAGGCCGGGTGAGCCCGGTCGAGGACAGGCTCGGGAGCGCCCGAGTTCTGGAGGGTCGGATGCTGGAGTGCTCTCCAGCGAGGAAAAGGTGCCTCGTCTGCGTTCGAGGCAGTTTATATACCCGTGGGCCCGAGAGTGGGGGACCTCCCATTCCCGAGCGGTCGGTGGCGGTGCGCGGTGTGGGCGGTTGGGCGGCCCATGTCACGCGTTACGATGATCCGCGCTACACGCCGCGGGCGGCTGGTCGGCCCGCGTGACTTTATTCTTTGGTCGGGACCGCGCAATATCTCGGGCGAAACGATGGTGGTCGCGGCGCGGGGTCTACATGGTTTTAACTCAGGGGTCTAGGGCCACATCACCCCCTCGTTTTACTCCGCAGATGCCTCTTGTACTTTCCGGCACATTGTGAGGCGGCCGTTCGACGCAAATCGCAGGATCCACCTTCCTGTTGGGGTCCGGGCTCGCCATTTTCGATTGTGCCGGATGGCAGACATGGGCACGGAGATGCATGTACCATCCGGCAACTGAATCGGTACCGCTAAGGGTATTCCGGGCCTTGAGATCCAGCCTTCTTGCCGTAGGCCGGTGGAGCTGGCGGTGGCAGAATTAACGGCGCTGCTCCTGGCGTGCTGGTAGTAGCCAGTGACGGTGGCGACGCTGCTGCTGGCGCGCTGGATGGCCCGGCTGTCGTGTTCTCCCGCCTTCCGGCCATTGTGACGGCGGTGGTTTCGTCCGTTGCTGATGATGCGGCCGCCCGGGCGTCGGTCTGCCGGATCTCGGATGGTGTGGCCGTTAAGACGGGTTTTCCGGCAGCCATGATGCTGGCCACGGTTTTAATTTCCGTGCCTGGTGGTTGCACAATCTGCACCGCTCGGATGGTTGGCCCGCGGCGTGTTGTCGAGCCGCGTCTCAGTCCTGGCGGCACCGGCGGGGGGGCCTTTGTTCGGTGTCCCCTTGTCAGTTTTTGGCCGCGTGTTCCGGCGCCGGATTCTGCCAGGCTGGTGGGCACTGAACTTCCTGAGCCGGCGGTTGTTGTCCGGCTGGTTGTTTCGACCTGATGCGTTTTGTCGCGGGTGCTGGCGGTTGCGGGAGGCCTATCCTGCGGAGGCCGTTCGCGCGCCATTTTCCCTGGGCCGCCTGTGGCCGGCCTCGTGGCGACTGAGCTGCCGGGTGCCGCCATTTTGGCCGCGGCGGTGATCCCTGCGGTCTTCTTTTTCGTCGGGTCGCTCTGTGTGGTGGTGGCGGTGGTTTGGCCTCGATTTTTTTGCGTCGTCCTCGGTGTGGCCGGTGGCGGTTCCCCCATCCAGCGGGTATGCCGATCCCGGCTGCCGTCTCCGCGCTGGATGCTTGTTCCGATCCGTGGGACTCGGTAACGGCGTCCCGGATCAATGGGCGGCGGCCAGGCTCCCGGCGGTGGACTGGCTGGCGAGTCACTATCTTCGCTTAAGCTTCCGAAGAGCTCTCTTAACTTGTCTTGCTTATTCATCGCGGACGATAACTGCTCGACTGGTATCTAGGTCGACGGGGCACGCTTTATATATCCTGATTGCGGGGGTTTCTTGGACGTGGATTGGTCGCTTTCTTTAGGTGGGGGGTCCGGCTTTAAGTCCTGAACGTGAATGTGTCGATGCCAGCGCCCCCGGCCGTCACGAAGGTCCACGATGACCGGCGAATAAAACTTCATTACTGTAAGCGGGCCCGAATACTTTGGCGCTAGTTTGGCGTTGAAACCGTCGGTTTTCCGTGACAATGGATGCTCCTTTTTCCAGACTGAATCGCCGATTTGAGGTTGCCACTCCCGTCGTCGTAAATTATACGTGGTTTCCTGGCGCTGGAAGGCTCGGGCTAGATTTATTCGGACTAGCTGAAAGGCCTCGTAGAGCGTGCAGTGTTTGATGCGGCGTCGTTGGTGTGGCGTGGCGGCGATCCTCGGGATGTGACAGGGCTAATTCTCGTCCGTGGTTGAGAAATGCAGGCGTGAATCCGGTGGCGTCGTGTTGCGCTGTATTGAATGCGAACTGAAGTGGCGCGAGATGTTCGTCCCATCATCTGTGATTCTTCTATGTGAATTGCGCAATCATCGTTTTTATTGTTCGATTGGTCCGCTCGACCGGATTACACTGTGGGGTATAAATCGGTGTCGTACGGTGTTGAATGTGCCAAGCGCGCAATAGATTTTTTAGCAGGCGAGATTTGAACTGAGTGCCGTTATCGGAAATAACTTGGTCCGGGCATCCGTGTCGATATAAAATTTTCTCGACTATGGCGATCGTCACCGCCGTTGCTGTGGCTTTTCGCAATGGGTGCAGCTCCACCCACTTTGAAAAGCGATCCTGCATGACCAAGAGCCATGTATGACCTTTGCGAGAGCGCGGTAGAGGCCCCACCAAGTCCATGGTGACTTGTTGCCACGGCGCCGTTACTGGTGCCGTGTGTAATTTTCCGGCTGGTTTGGTAGGCGATGCTTTATAGGCGAGGCAGGTCTTGCACTTCCTCACGAATCGGGTGATGTCGCGGAACATGCCCGGCCAATAGAAGAGCCGAGCCATACGAGCAATAGTCTTGGCCGTCCCAAATTGGCCGGCGCTAACGTCCGCATGATGTCGAGCGATGGTCTGCTGTCGTTCTGGTTTCGGTACGCATTGCTTCCATTGCATAGCCGGATCAATCTCTTTAAAATCTACCTCGTGCAAAATGAGACGGAATAAACGTCCTTGTTGTTCCTTGTAGTCTGGAAAATCTGTAGGATGAGTTCAACCCCGGTGAGGATGCGGCAGTACCAATTATCCGGGGGCGGTGTCTCGGTGCTGGCTATGGCTGGTTGGCGGGAGAGCGCATCGGCCACTTGATTGGCTGCCCCCCGGCGGTAACGGACTTCGAAGTGGTATTGTTGCAGCTCAAAGAGCCAGCGGCCCAGTCGTCCTGTAGGTTCGTCCAAACGTTGTAGCCACTTCAAAGCTTGATGGTCGATGATTACCGTAAAAGAATAGCCCTCGAGATATCCTCTCATTTTTCGTATTCTCCAGACGACGGCTAGGCATTCCAGCTCGGTGGCGCTGTAGTTCTTCTCGGCCTTAGTAAGCGTACGGCTTGCGTATGCGATGACGCGCTCGCCTTCCGCTAGGTGCTGCGTCAAGACCACCCCTAGGCCGTTTGTGCTAGCGTCGGTCTGCAAGATAAAACGGCGGGAGAAATCCGGGCAGGCCAGAACTGGAGCGGTAGTCAGTGCGGTTTTGAGCTCGGTAAAGGCTTTTTCTTCGTCGGGGCCCCAATTCCAACGGGCGCTCTTTCTGGTCAGGCGGGAAAGCGGGGCGGATAGACCGGAGAAGTTGTTAACGAATCTTCGATACCATGACGCCATTCCCAGGAATTGTCGTACCTGGCGAAGGGTCGTTGGTGGCGGCCAAGCAGTCACGGCCGATGTCTTTTCCGGATCTGTACGGATACCCTCGCGGTCGATAATATGTCCGAGATATTTTAGTTGTGGCCTACAAAAGTGGCATTTCTCAGGGTTCAGGCGTAATTTTGCGTCCCGCAAGCGTTGGAAAACCCTCTTTAGGTGAGTTAGGTGTTCGTCGAAGGTACGGCTTAGAATAATGATGTCATCGAGGTAGACCAGTACGCAAGGTTCGAGCTCGGGGCCGAGCACCGTGTCCAGGAGTCGCTGGAACGTGGCCGGGGCCGAATGAAGACCAAACGGCATTACTTTGAATTGCATCAGGCCCCGCCCCGGAACGGTAAAGGCGGTGACTGGTCGACTCTCTGGATCCAACGGCACTTGCCAGTAACCGTCTTTCAAGTCCAGTGTCGTGAGATAACGTGCCCCTCGCAGTTTATCGAGCGTGGCGTTGACCTGTGGTAACGGATACGCATCCTTCTCCGTGACTTCATTGACTTTCCGATAGTCAATGCAAAAACGATAGCAGTCGTCTTTTTTTTTTACAAGTACAATTGGAGAGCTCCAGGCCCCGCGGGAAGGCTCGATGATTCCGTCCTGCTCCATTCGCGTGATTTCTTGATTTATTACAGCCTGCATGGCCGGATTACGCGGACGGTACCTTTATGTGATTGGCTGGTCGGTCTTTAGTCGTAAACGGTGTGTAATTTTGTCGGTAGGTCCCCTGATGTTTTGGAATTTTCCCAGTTCTAGTTTGAGAAAATGTTTGAGGCGTTACTCTTCTTCCGGCGATTGAACAGCGAGTCCGACTTTGTCAAGACTGTTTAGCTGCTTCTGGTGTGAGCTGCCTGGTGGGATTCGCAGTGTTTGATAAAGCAAGTATGTGGATGCAAGCAAGGGGTTAGACTGAATATTGCAAAACAAAATTGTTTTATTTTTACAATGACAATAATTGATATTATTATCTTATAAAACTAAGTATCTGGGCTGCTACACTTTGAAGGAGAAGAAAAAGAGAAACAAAGACGTTAGATTAATCTGTTGAATCCAAAACTAAACATAATGAAATAATAATTGAAAATAAAGGTTAATTAATTGTAGCAAATAATTACCCAGGGAATTCCTATAATAAACGTGAGTGTAGTTTGAAAGTATGCGTGTATCTCCAAGATGTGTGTATTTCTGAATGCGGGTATTCTCTGTATGCGTTTAATCCTCAAGCAACTTAATGCTAAAACCCTGGCAGGATCTGAATTCACTGCCCTTACGGGTTAATATCCTTTGCGTGGTATTGAACCGACGCCCAAACAAGCATCATCCAGATGCGAATATGCCCTGGCTGTGCTTAGAAAGACTGTCCTTACGGGCCACACTGCAGTATGATCAATTTTCACTTATTGACCCTGAAAGAACGTGAAAAGTTAATTCGTAACGCTCCCAAGATTTAGCTCTTGCTGACTGCTCGGCGGTTAGCAACAAAAAAAAAAAACAGCAGGCAGTCGAGCGGCCACGTGCACGTAACTCTAGCGACCAATCACCGCATGCGGCGGTGTTTGGTCCAATGACGTGAGAGTGACGGCCCTCTACCCAGCGCGCGTAATATGAGTATAAAGAAAATATCTTATAATCCAACACGCAGCATTAATCCGATTTGTTCCCACAAATCTACTCCTATGATCATGGGGCTCCGAGCGTGTGGCATAATTGTAAATTGATGCCGGAAGATATCCCCTTTATGTCTGATGGGTAATAGCAGGCTGCCGGCGGTCTCAGTTGTTTCCCCGTCCGCTAGTCTGATTTGCTGTCGGTCCGTCTGACTGTGATAGCCTAGTTTTTCGGTTAGCCTAACCGCCTCGGCATTTACGCACGAGAGCTCCGAGCCGGAATCTAAGAGAGCCTCTATCTCTGTATCTCCGAGTAGGATCGATAGGTGCGGTCGGGGCCGGAATATTAATTCTGGCTGGCAGTGGGCCGGTCGGTACTGTCGGTACCTCCGGCCCGTTGGGCGTTTCCCGTAAACGGATGACACTCCCGCGTAAGTACGCCATCTTTGCCGCAACGAGAACAGAATTTGACGGCGGGACGGCGGCATTCGGCTCGAGTGTGGCCCCGCTGTTTACAGCGCCAGCGGCACTCCTCTCGGTTGTAAGAGGCGGCTGCGATGGCCAGGGGATGGCTGGCTTGGTGTTTCTCGGATTGCTCTCGGCGCTTGATGTCTTCGAACTCCGAGGCTCGCCGGGTGAGGTCTTCTAGGTTGTTTATATCTCCGATTCTAATGTACAGCTTATACTCGGGCCTCATATTCTCGTAGACCTGGTCGAGAATTTCGTCGGTTGACAGTTTTTCAGCGCGGCGTGCCATTGTCAGTAAAGCGGTGGCGTATTGTTTGAATGGTTCGCCAGCCCGCTGTATGCGGCCATGAATCTCCCGGGTTAACTGAGCACGGTATCGGTGCGGCAGATAAAAATTGCGGAAACTGTCTTGGAAGTCGGTCCAGCACCTCCATCGTGCCTGGTTATTACGAAACCACAGCAACGCGTCGCCCTTCAACATTTCCGGCAACCCAAGTAGCAGGAGCTTCCCAGGATACCCGTAGGCGCGCTGAAGTTCCTGGATCCGTTCAAGGAATGAAAACGGATCCCGCCCGTCGAAGTGTACGCCCCACTTCCGGATCTGGTTGATAGTTTTCGCATGGTCGATTGAGCCGAGGAGTTCTTCATTTCATGGTGGTAGCGGTTCTGCCCGGCCGGGGGCGGTTTCCTCCATGTCGATTCCGGGGACGGGTGCTTGTAGTGGCAGTAATTCCTCCAGGTGGCCAAATGCCGGGAGCGGATGATGCCGCGGGGTGCCGGCCGCAAAGGCCTCTATTTGAGCCGAGGTGTTTAATTCGACGCTAGTCTCCCCTCGGAGGCCGCCTGATTGCGACTGACCTTCCGGCTTTGGCGGCACCGTTCTATTTACTGCCATCGGGGGTTCGTAACTGGAATTAGATTCCACAAATCTTCGCAGGCGGTATCGTAATTGATCGCAAGGGCCGTCGTTATCGATTTGTAGGCGGGTCAATTCTTCGGACAAGTCTTTTTTTGATAATCTATAGATCCAGCTCTTCATTTAGCTTTAATCACGTCTCAGTTCGGTCAGGTCCCTGTTCGGGCGCCACGTAACGCGGTAATTTTATCGGTGAAAAGCTCGCCGGGGACCGGGGTACAAGTAAGAAGTGAGACGTGATTAAACGTGAAAAAGACGTAAACGATACTTTATTATAGACTTAAAGAATAAAAGGTAACACAAAATAAACCTGTAATACAAAGTAAAGATAATGCTAAAGTTACGCAGAAAACAAACGAAAATACTCTAGTCGCTCGGTGGAACGGTACACGACCAGCCTCTATTACGGTAAGTGCCGAAATGACGGATCGGTCGGCGCTACGTTCCGTGGGTGACGGTACACGGTCGCGAGCCGGCTGCGCGTGGTCCAAGGTGGGCCCCGTGTTCGGGGGAGGGGGGGATTACGCGGTCGTGAGGCGGCGGCGCAGCGTGTGGTGCAAAACCCTCCGGGTCGTAACGTCCGAGCGGAACGGCGTGATCGCGGATCGGCGACGTGGTGTATAAGAAGTTCTCCGAGTCGTGTCGTTTGGACAGGAATACGCGGTCGCGAATCGGCGGTACGATGTACAAGATAGGCCGTTCAGGCCGTGACGATCGGACAGGCTTCGCGGTCGCGAGTCGGCGGTACGATGTACAAGATAGGCCGTTCAGGCCGTGACGGTCGGACAGGTTTCGCGGTCGCGAGTCGGCGGCGCCGGTTACAGGGTAGGCCGTTCGGGCCGTGACGGTCGTACAATCTCCGCGATCGCGAGTCCGCGGCGCAAAGTCCAGGGTGGACCGTTCGGACTGTGGCGAGGGAGGTCCGAGAGTGTTCGGACGAAGGAAGGCTCGGGAGCGCCCGAGTCCGGGAGGTAGCGGTATCGAAGGCCGGGTGAGCCCGGTCGAGGACAGGCTCGGGAGCGCCCGAGTCCTGGAGGTGGCGGTATCGAAGGCCGGGTGAGCCCGGTCGAGGACAGGCTCGGGAGCGCCCGAGTTCTGGAGGTAGCGGTATCGAGGGCCGGGTGAGCCCGGTCGAGGAAGGCTTGGGAGCGCCCAAGACCTGGAGGGTCGGATGCTGGAGTGCTCTTCGGCGAGGAAAAGGTGCCTCGTCTGCGTTCGAGGCAGTTTATATACCCGTGGGCCCGAGAGTGGGGGACCTCCCATTCCCGAGCGGTCGGTGGCGGTGCGCGGTGTGGGCGGTTGGGCGGCCCATGTCACGCGTTACGATGATCCGCGCTACACGCCGCGGGCGGCTGGTCGGCCCGCGTGACTTTATTTTTTGGTCGGGACCGCGCAATATCTCGGGCGAAACGATGGTGGTCGCGGCGCGGGGTCTACATGGTTTTAACTCAGGGGCCTAGGGCCACAGTGATAATTGAAAACTTAGAATCGGTTCTTGTTAATCTACGAGGCTCATCTTGGGCTCGTTTTACTCGTTGTTTTAATTGAAATCACTGTGTCAAATAAAAATTTAATCGTGCAACGCGTATAGAAACGGGAACGATTTTTCCATTAAAATTTTAACTGCGAAGAGTGAATGTTTGAAGATTTGCATTAAACTTAACTATTGCGGCCGGGGCTCAATTAGATTAGTTGAATCTTCTGTAGAAGCTGTTAATTCATACTTCTGAATCCTTTAAACAATAGTACTCTTGCCGAATTAATTTGTTCTTATTTCTTAACAAAGTTAATATTTACTGATTCTTGTCTAATACCCTAAAAGTTAAAATTTTGATTTACTTGACTCTGTGCTTACATTTTGCTATTAATTGTCTCTAAAAACTCTATCAAATTAATGTGTATAGTCCCGAACCCCTGAATTGACGTTTACAATTGCCAGTGCAAGTTTAAGTCTGAAAATGGCTATGTCAGAGCCGAAAAATGTCACTTTATGTACAAATCTTAGTTTATTTCTCTCAGAGGATTTTATTTTCTATTTATAATCATTCATGTGTTGAGATTATCCATAATATCAAGTGCAACTGTCCATTTTCATCTAATTTAATCAAAAGTAATTATTTGATTTTTCTAATGTCGTCAAAGTAGCCAATCTATACTTTTATTCTTATATATTTTTTCTAAATCGTAATTTTTCACGAATATCATTAATATGTAGTAATAATAGAAGTTAGAATTCTTAGTAGCAATTTAATCAGTATCACGTAGCGAAATATCATATCATATTAATTTTAATTCGGCGTACTCCTATCTCCTTTTGCAAAATCCCCTAACTTGGCCTTGGTGCAAAAGCTAGCGGTGTATGTTGCGACGAGCGAGCAGTCTCGCCTCATCATTGTAACTGAGCGGAGGTCCGCTCTAATCAATAAATTCTTTTTTGAAGCATTTCCAAATCAATTTTACTTTACAATTTATCTGAATCCCTTACAAAATCAGAAGTGGGATCGAGACTCCGAATTCCTCAGGTAAAAACGAGGAGAAGTGATTTCGAATATCTCAAAGGAGATCGAAATAAGTTCAAAGTGAATAAGTTGTGCGCGAAAGCGTGAATTGGAACTGTGAATTGTATGAGTCAAGGAATCGTTATGAGAGATCTTAGTACATTCACTGTTACGACATTAAAGGATAAGCTGCGTGAGCTAAACCTGGCTACAACAGGCATTAAAAATGAGTTAATCAAGAGGCTTCAAGAAGCGGATCCGTCAGGACAATGGATCATAGATCTTGATTCAACGGAGTTAGACGCGTCGGAAGAAGAGCGAAGTGAAACCTCGAGTCCGAGTGGGGCAGCAGACGACCAGGAAAATCCACCTGGTAGAGAAGAAATGCTCAGAAGGGAAAATGAGTTAGCGAAAAGAGAACGATCTTTGATGGCTCGAGAATTGGATGTTATGCGAAGAGAAAATGAGCAGTTACGCGTTTTGACACAAGTATCGCAAAACGAAAGCTTCAGTGCGTCAACCTACAAGATTAGTTTGACTAGTTTGAAGGAACTGTTACCGGCCTTCAGTGGAAAATACGGAACTTTTCAGAAATGGAAAGAGCAGTTGACGTTGGTAAAGCGAACGTACCAACTGGACGACGGCATGACAAAGCTACTGATAGGAGCAAAACTAGAAGGAGATGCAATCGAGTGGTTCCATTCGGTACCGGAGCACCTTTCTATAACTCTTCAGGACCTGTTAGGACGTATGGAGATAATGTATGATCAGCGGGAAAAAAAGTTGACCCTACGAAGAGAATTCGAAAAAAAAAAATGGAATTATGGCGAAACGTTTGCCGAGTATTATCACAAGAAAGTTATTCTTGCCAATAAGGTCCCGATAAGCGAAGAGGAGATGGTAGATTACATCATTGAGGGGATTCCAGATGACTCCATCAGACGACAGGCAATGATGCTGCGATTCGTGGATAAAGAAGCAATGCTACACGGAATGGAAAACATCTCGCTGCCTACAGAACATAAAACGCAACAAAAAATGGAAAAAGGGGCGACCAAGATAACAGGCAAAACAACGGGTGCATATAAGAAAAGTAGTGGTGAAGTGAATGTGAAAACAGAAGTGCGGTGCTATAATTGCAACGCGGAAGGTCATATGGCAAACAAGTGTCCGATGCCTAAGCGAGAAAGAGGAGCTTGCTTCAAGTGTTACCAGATGGGTCACCGAGCCAAGGACTGCCCGATAAAAGGACGCCCGAAGAAAGTAGTTAACAGCGTGTCAACCACCAGAGGAGACGAGGAAAGCGACGGCATGTCAAATGGCGAGAGAAGCGAAATTATTAATAGCGTGTCTAATAGCGAGATTAAGGACTTTCATAGAAAAGTAAGTTATGAACTTGTAGACAAAGCAAATGATATGAAGATTTCTCTAGAACTCGATACGTTATTAGATACCGGTAGTCCTATAAGTTTTATTAAAGAAACTCTCGTGCCACCAAAATTTGTAAGACCTGTTTTATCGGATAAAAATATGTATTGCGGATTAAATAATAGTAAACTACAAATAAAAGGAGAAGTAAAAGCAAATATAACATTAAACCGGAAAGAAGCAAAGTATGTAATAATAATGGTTGTTACAGAACGTTCAATGAAGGCATCAGTTGTAATCGGTCGAGACCTGCTAATACAATTTTTTGGAAAAGAAAAGTCAGATGGCAAAATCTCAGAAGATGAAGTGATAAAGGAAATATTGCAAATATCCATAGACGAAGTAAATTGTGATATAAAAAACGATAAACATTAATCAAAAATAAGTCCCGAAATACAAGTATCCGTTAAGAAACTATTTGAAAATGAATATGTAAAACCCGATAGGCCAGAAAAACCAAAGGTTGACGCGGAACTTTGTTTAAAATTACGAGAGAATAAGCCATTTAACTTTCCTTCAAACCGGCCTTCTTATGCAGAAAAAAGGGAGCTTCGAGTATTATTAGATTCGTTAGTTGAGAAAAAAATTATACGCCGAAGCGAATCGGAATATGCATCTCCGGTTGTGTTAGTACGTAAAAAAACAGGAGATATACGACTATGTGTAGATTTTCGCGAATTAAACAAACTATTGATTAAGGATAATTATCCATTGCCAAACATAGAGGATTTGATAGATTCATTGTATAACAAAAAATACTTTACAAAGTTAGACTTGAAAAGCGGATTTTACCACATTAAAATGTCAAAAGATTCAGTAAAATATACCGCGTTTGTAACGCCGTTAGGGCAATTTGAATTTTTGCGTATGCCGTTTGGTTTAAAAGTAGCCCCCTCCCGTTTTCAGCGTTATATTAATCAAATATTGTCTAATCTCATTCGAGAATCGAAGGTGATAGTTTATATGGATGATATTTTAGTAATATCGGAAACAATTGAGCAACATTTAAATATATTGCGACAGGTGTTTAGATTATTTGTAGCAAATAAACTCGAATTAAGAATCGATAAGTGTATTTTCCTCCAAACAGAAATAGAATTTGTCGGGTATTTGATTACAGGCACCGGAGTAAAACCAACTAAGGCAAGAGTAGAATCCGTAAAAAGAATTCCAGTACCGCGTAATATTAAGGAGGCACATAGTTTTGTCGCTTTATGTTCCTATTTTAGAAAATTTATTCAATCCTTCTCGTTGATTGCTAAGCCACTGTACGAATTATTACGTAAAAATGTGACATTTACCTTCGGACCGCGTGAATTAAAAGCATACGAGGAATTAAAGATTAAATTAACACAGGCACCTGTACTAGCAATATACAATCCAAATAGCGAAACAGAGCTACACTGCGACGCGAGTACGAGCGGTTTCGGGGCAGTATTAATGCAACAAGGTAAAGACAAATATTTTCATCCAGTCTTCTTTTTCTCAAAACGAACTACAGACGCAGAAAGTAAATATCATAGTTTTGAATTGGAAATGTTATGTATAATATATGCCCTGCGACGATTTAGAGTTTACTTAAATGGAATTAAATTTAAGATAGTTACGGATTGTAACGCGTTAGCCTTAGCAATTAAGAAAAAAGAAATAAATCCTCGAATAAGTCGATGGGTGTTAGAATTAATGAATTATGATTATACAACCGAGCATAGACCCGGAAAACGAATGGGACATGCAGATGCGTTAAGTCGATTGCCACACGAAATAATGGTAATCACCGATAATCCGTTCGAATTAAACCTTGCTCTTAGTCAAAGTCGAGACGCCAAATTATGCGAATTAAAAGATGTATTACAAAAAACGGAAGACTCGGTCTTTGAAATGCGAAACGGAATCATATTCAGAAAACGTAACAAAGATTTATTGTTTTATGTACCACATGCGATGGAGATACATATAATGCAAAAATATCACGATCATATGGGACATTTAGCAGTAGAAAAAACCTATGATAATATATCTAAAAGCTATTGGTTTCCAAATATGAAAGAGAAAATTAAGAATTATATTTTAAATTGTTTAAAATGCATTGCATATTCTCCTGCCGACGGAAAAAAGGAAGGAAATTTACATTGTATCCCTAAGGGTGAAACTCCCTTTGACGTATATCATATCGACCATTACGGTCCGATAGATAAAGAGCGATTAGCTAAGCGATATATGTTAGTAGTTATTGACGCATTTACGAAATTTGTTAAATTGTATCCGACTAAGACTACCGCGACTCAAGAAGTAATAAGTCAACTACAAACACATTTCTGTAATTATAGTAGACCGCGTATCATAATATCCGACAGAGGGACAGCTTTTACTTCAAGCGATTTTGAAACATTTTGTAAAGAAAATAATATTTGGCATATCCTTACCGCTACACAATCGCCTCAAGCAAATGGACAAGTTGAACGCGTAAATCGTGTTATAGGACCTATGATAGGAAAACTTATAAATAATGATAAAAAGTTATATTGGTACAAGATAATTTGGGATATTGAATTTGCATTAAATAATACTATTCATAAAACAACAAGGGAAACACGAAGTAGACTTTTGTTTGGGGTAGAGCAAAAAGGAAAAATTATAGATGCTATACGAGAATATCTGAATTTAAACCTTACCGATAACGATCGAGATCTGCAATTAATGCGTGCAAGAGCGGCGGATAGAATAATGCGAAGCCAAAAATATAATAAGAAATATTTTGATAAAAAGCGTAAACCAGCTAAAAAATACGAAGTAGGAGATTTTGTTATGATAAAAAATATCGAAACTACTCCCGGAACGTCTCATAAAATTATACCGAAATATAAAGGACCGTATGAGGTATGTCGCGTTTTAAGAAATAATCGATACGTAATTAAAGATGTAAAAGAACATCGGATGTCTCAAAAACCGTACGAAGGTACGTGGGAAGCTGCAAACATAAGACCGTGGAAAAATTGCGGTGAACTTTGAGGACAAAGTATGGTCAGGACTGGCCGAAAATTGTAGTAATAATAGAAGTTAGAATTCTTAGTAGCAACTTAATCAGTATCACGTAGCGAAATATCATATCATATTAATTTTAATTCGGCATACTCCTATCTCCTTGTGCAAAATCCCCTAACTTGGCCTTGGTGCAAAAGCTAGCGGTGTATGTTGCGACGAGCGAGCAGTCTCGCCTCATCATTGTAACTGAGCGAAGGTCCGCTCTAATCAATAAATTCTTTTTTGAAGCATTTCCAAATCAATTTTACTTTACAATTTATCTGAATCCCTTACAAATATATGCATCAAATAATCAATATCTAGTCTATTTAAGTATTTTAAACTTTATTTTCAAATATAAATTTTTTTATTTTTATAAAGTCGTCAAAGTAGCCGATTCATACTCTTTTGCTTATATATATTATTTTACTGTGTCATATCGAAAAAAAAGGGTGATGTATACGTCTGACACTCAATGTACTCTAATGTATGCAGTCATATATAGTTTATTTTAACGTCGCCAAAGTAGCCGATTGACATACATATATATATATATTATATATATATATATATATATATATATATATATATATATATATATATATTATATATAATTTCAAATTGTTTATTTTATTTTTTTTATCTATCAAAAAATTCATGTTCTACATTATGTCTTTATAATGAGCTAAGAGATTTATTATCATGTATATTGTTTCATCATCACATGGGAGAATATATGCTACCTCTTCGCATGGGCATACGCTGCATTTTTTACATCGTTGGTCCAGCTGATAAAAAAAGTTAGCTGTCACCAACGTTGTTAAATGCAGCTCAGCTCACTTTGCAACAGTGACTTGAAGAGCATCATTCTAAAAAGTGACAAGCGAAAGACAATAGAAAAATGGATACAGTGGTTGTACACATTATTTATCCAATAAGAATGGTAAGTATTTATACTGTTATTTATACTGTCATTTATTATTATTATTATTTTTATTATTTTTATTTTTTCCAGCGTATTTTAACTAACCATGGGACGTACGAGATGAATACATCTCATCAAGTACGAGTTAGAATTCCACGACATGGGATTGAAGTATGTATTTTTTTTATATTTTTAATATTTATATAAGAAAAAATTTTTTATAATAATACCATTTTTTTTCTTTTTAAATTGCGGTTGTATTTGTTATTCCACATGATGGCCGGGCCGCATATGTGCGGCAACCAGAAAGTAACCTGGACACATTGATTGTCGCAGCAGCCGCAGATATTGCGGCTATACTTGAGGAAGATGATGGAAGTGTATAATTTTAGTGGTGTGCGCGCGTGTGTATGTGTGGCTAAAAAAATTTTTTATATGTGTGTATGTATGCATGACTTTTATTTTAAGTTTTTTAAATTAAAAAATGTTTTGTTTTTTTAATTTTCGTGTTTATAAAAACTGTATTTTTAAATTTTATTTTAAGTTTAAGTTTTTTAGATTAAAAAAATGTTTTATCTTAATTTTTTTTTCAAAAATTTTTTTTATGTGCGTATGTATGCATGACTTTTATTTTAAGTTTTATATCTTAAAACTGTGTTTTTTATTTTAAGTTTTTAATGTTTTTTTTCAATAATGTATGTGTGATTTTCTATATTAAAAAATTTTTATTAAATAATTTTTATTTCTTCTTTCTATCTTTATCTCAGAAAAAATTCCCTCTCTCACACTTCTCTCATTATAAGTTAGTGACGATGGTATATATGTATATAATGTGTAAAAATGGTTGATACATACGATGTGTAAAGATGGTAGGTATGAGAAATTTTGCTGACATGTGAGTTCTAATCCATGGTGCAATGAGTGAGGTGTGGAGACGGGGAAGGGTCTACGGTGAGTTGTGGAGACGGGGGAAATATCTACGGTGAGGGAACTGTATGGAGAAAAGGAACTCATTGGCATGGTGACATAAGAGAGAGAAAAAGGAAAGTTGTAAATTACTCATATTCACAATCCCTCGTCTCTACGCTATTGAAATTCTCCCTCCCTACGCTCCTCTCGTCGTAGATTCTTCCCCCGTCCCCGCTCATTGCCCCATGGATTAGAACCCGTGTTTATTCCCTACTTTTATTCTTTTCTTCTTTTAATATTCTAACAGTTTTCTTTCACATCTATTAATTTTTTGGGCGTCTAAGCGATTTTCCGGCCTTTGGCCGTACTTCTGATGGAAGATCTCCCTTGCTCGAACGAAAAGGAGGAAGGGTGGACAAGTCCGGACAAGTTCAGTCCTGTTCTTTTTTCTTCTCTCAATTTTTCTTCTAATGTACTTGATATTGAAAAAGAGCATAAAATTTTGTGTAATATTACTGGCGCTTTCGCGACGCGCCGTTAATATGAGATCTTTGGCGTAGGATCTCGCTAACAAAAAAAATTGTTTAAAACTTTATTGCGTGCCCTATCATTGGGCCTGGCGACAGCAAACGCATATGAAAATTAAGCTGTCTGGTTTCCCCAGCGTCGGAAACCCCCGAAGATAACATTTAGAACAAAAGATCTCGCTGCAGATCCATGCGACTTTTCCGACCCAGCGTCAGTCTCGCTACGCTAGTTCGATGACTAACATCGCGAATCAGCTTAGATTCTTATTGTATACTAAAGCATAAATAAATCGCATCTTAAGGACAAGAACAAAATTAATCAGTTCTCTTTTTTTTTTATAATTGCCAAAAACTTCCCAGCACTCGCGCTCTCGTGTTCGCAGTAACACTTGATAACGGCGGCATTCCCCGGGATAATAGATAAAGAAATGAGAATCAGGAGCAGACCGAGCTGCCTGCCTCCTGATCTCTTCCGGCTCAAAGTGGTCAGGGCCGATGGAGAAGGCCCTTTCCGGAACAGGATCTGTCCACGGAGTACAAGCCCTGCGTAGGAGCTCCAGGAGAGGGTCTATAACCTCTCTCGGTTCCGGATGCTCCTCGAAAATCTCGATACTCGGGACGGGAGATGGAGGTTGATCGGGGAAGTCTACTTCTGGGAGAGAGATGGATTCATCTTCGCCCAGAGAGTCGGCTTCCTCAGATTCGAACGAAAAAGAAGGCGGTGAGAGTGGAGAGGAACAGGCTCTAGGCTCACCTCCGGAAAACCGTGGCTCGGAGATGAGGGAAGAATTCGGAGTGTACGAAGGAGTCGTGGGGCGAAATTGTTCCGATCCCGGCTCCGTGGACTGATTCGAAAGATTGATTTCGCCGGACGAATTTTCACATGGGACGCTTAGGATCTCCTCTTGCGGGATATATCCGTACAAAGGTTTCGGGTCGCCGTGGATAGGTGACGGTAGCGGAGGGCCCGGACGAAGAGACTTCGGTCTCTCTTCGTTGCGCGCAGGAGAAACGAACACCTCTTCGCTTGGCGCCGCCGCGAGCAAGTATTGGATAAAGAAGCGGCGGACCAGCTCCCTCAGATTCTTGATCTGTTTATTTTTTCGCACCCGGCTCTTCGTGAGGGTTTTCTTAATAAAAGATTCTACTAAAACTCATAATTTATTTTTAATTTAATTCGAACAGATTTTTATAAGGTTAACAAAGAAAGCCTTTGACTCGTCCATGAATGAATCCACGTAATCTATCTTTGGCGAGAATCGCTTGCCGATTCTTTAGCCGTGGACAGTCGCCAAACTTCCAACAGTATTTCGCGGCGTAAACCACCGAAAATTGCTGGTTATTCGACAGCGTATCCTGGTCGATTTTCGGAAGCAGGCATTCTCACACATTTAACAGATCACAGGAACAACCGAACAGAATTAAAACCTCGGAACCTCGACTCGGACATTTCTTTTTCTCTTTGATTATACTTAGAAAACAATTAGTTTGGAAAATACATTTAGTGGAATCGAATTTCGCGGGGATACATATTGAAACGTTGAGACTTACTTTTTAGGCGATCTTCTAACTGCTTCTTCGGTACCTGATGGTTCGTCTTGCACACTCTGACACTCACGTCAATTTCAAATAAACTATATCGGCTGTAGCTGAGATGCAAGAGAGCGTGCTCCGCCAAAACACAGAATTTTATAAGCTCGGAAAAGGGGAGGACTCTTCCCGAATTTTCACTTTTCCGAAATTTTAATCTTTCATTTGCAGAGCTTGTTCCTCCACTTTTCCTATCTTAAAATTATTGGGCATTCGCACCTCATCCCTTCTCTATTTCTTAAACTTCTAAATTTTTGCCCTTAGTTTTTAAATTTTGGTGAGGAGTTCCCGAAATCCATTGGTTTTAAGGAAATAATATGCCTACGAAGCACCCCCGCTTCAACGAGTTATCCCTGCCGAGCCTTCCAGAATTTTACTATCATTTCCATCGAGGGATGGTGGGAAAACTTCTACCTTCCATATGACGTATGGTTACCTGACTTTATTGCCTTTGTCTGCACCACATACTCCGGTAATTACGGGCCTTACGCGCCCTTGGTTTTTCTAAAGCTCAGGATTTATACGCAATTACAATTTTAAGAAAAAGTTATTTTTTCATTTCCTGTGACGGACAGGTTATCAAAGTTGAAATTTTATGAGCCCCTTAGGTTTTGATTTTTTGTATTATATCTAGACAAATTCTTTGTCTGACTTTCGTTGGCGCCCGTTTACAATTTGTTGCATGTTTTTTATGCTTTCACGCAACAAATTGTCCCGGAATATGTTAACGTCTTATGGATTGTCTTTTGAAAGGCTCTGAAGTTCTTTTTTTTTTGTTACAATGGACTACGGTCTACCTTCCCCTTAACTAAAATTTTAATATATGTCGAAAAAAAGAGACGCGGAGTCGGAGACGTAACAATTAGTTTCCTTTTATCTCCTCGGCCTTCCAAGTTATTCTATCTTCTATTTTTCTCAATTCATTAAATTTTTCATTTTTTAGTAATATTTAATTTGATTGCTTGATTTATAAAATGTCTAATAATTCTTCTCCCTCTTTAAAAATTTTTCAATGGAACTGCCGAGGTTTTTATAGCAAACTACATATCTTGCAACAAATTTCTCAAGGTTGGGACATCATTTGTCTCCAAGAATCTTTAATCTCTTCTCGTAAGCACTTTCTTCTCAAAAATTTCCAAACTTTTTTGATTCCTTCCTCTGAACCAGGAAGCAGTGGTGTTTGTACTTTAGTTAAGGTAGGCTTTGATAATTTTCATATTGATTTATCCTCCTGTTTACACAAGTCCATAGAAATTATAGGAATCAGTATCAAAGATAACTTTAATAATCAATTAGCGATCATTAATATTTATAGGCATTCTGGTACCTTTACCCCTCCTCATATTTTTAAAAAAATTTTTAATTTTTGGCTTAAATATAAAAACATTTTATTTTTAGGAAATTTCAATTCTCACCATCTCCTCTGGGGAGGTATTAGAAGGTCTGCGGTGGATGATTATTTGACTAATGCCATTGATTCTAATGACTTGCTTATCTTAAATAACTCCTCTCACATTTATTTAAATGTCTTTAATAACTACTCCTTATTTAATCATCTGTGAGTTCTTATTAATTCACTAGAACTCCATCGGCGTTCACGATCCGTCCGTGTTTTCGTTCCACGCGCTATTATTAGTCGGTCGCCGCATACCGCTTATTGTTTACCGCGACAGGTGAAATTTATTAACGTCGGCTCATTTCGCTTTCATACGCTCTCTTGCCACCTGTCTTGTTTTCCTTTTTTTTGATGTTCCAACGATCCAGGGCTCGGTTCTGCCGAAACGCGACCTTTTTTCTCTCGAAATAACTCTCACTCGTCAGTCGGCAGTGTTCACGTTATCACCGTCGTGTATCGTCTCTCTCGGCCGCGATCGTTGGATCATCCGCGATCTTTCTGTTCATTTTTTTTTCTTTATTTCCTATATTAGAAATCGCAGGGCAAGGTTCGCGATCGCGTCAATCTCCGGCTCGCGTACAAGATTTCCGACGCTCGCGGACAAGATCTCCGACGATCGGGCGGTAAATCTACCGCTCCAGAAGATCTCCGACGGGAAAGCCGGGTAAAACAAGATTTCCGATCGCCTCCAATTCCTGCTCGCGCGGTTCCAAATTTAACTTGTAATATTTGTATGACTTTTTTTGTAAATATATTTGTCTTTTTTTTGTTGAATTCCTTTTTTGTTGAATTGAGACAATAGTTCCATCTATACTTTCTCTCCATCATCCAAAAAACCATAATTAATATTATTCCTAATCCCACAGTCAAGTTTTGTCGCCTCCTGGTTTCATTCATCAAGTCTGCCAACCTTTCAATTTAATATTTCCTCTGGTCCACTTGTCCAACATCATCATTGTAACTGGTCGTAATATCCCGTGGAAGGGATAGGAACCATTAATTGTAGAAGAAAAAGAAGAAGCTCATGGTGACGTTGATCGAGTTGCACGTTTGCTCAACAAAAACGTTAAACCGTTGCCTGACGAAGTACGTCTTTCTGACTAAAATTCTTACGTAGTCATCACACACACACACAAAACAACTAAGGTAATTCGTTAAATTTTTTACCACTTTATATAATTTATTTAAAGCAGACATATAAATAAATAATTTTGTTAGCTTATATATTGTAATATATTCTGCAATCTTTTATTATTAATGAATTTTATACCAATAATTTTTTTATTTTCTAAATTACATAAATAATACAAAAATATTTTAAATAATTTGTTACGTCTGAAGCCGTTTCCTCGAGCAATTGCTTCCTCAATAAACGCTACTTTAATAAAACTTTGACCAAAACTAAGATCCACGGACACAGAGATAATACACTACAGCAAACGGAGGCGTCACCAATCAAAATTATTAAAAAGGAATCTAGGGGGAAGAAATCTTTTTTCATACTCCATGAGGTAACCCGTCCAGTAGCCAGAAGTAGACAACTCATTTCGATTAATAATTCGGTCGTAAAACTTTAATTGGTTTTAGTGTATTTATCGCCTTGAGCAGTATGCTTTTGGCTAATCAGTGAAAAGTCGTAAAACGAAACAAAGGCTCTCGCAACTGCTGACACTTAAAAAAGCCCTCCTGCATAGCGAGAGTACGGTCACTGTGACTCCCCCCCTTCAATTTTATTATTCTGGATAAAGAATACGGAGAACTTGTTTCTGCCATAAAAAATATTAAGAGAATTAAATCAGATGAAAACATACGATGGATCTGTCTAAAACTAAAACATAAAGAGATGCCGAAACAAACCGACGTTGCGCAACGATCACCAGGGGATATAATATATATATATATATATATATAAAAATAATGCCCAGCAACAGCTAAGAAACGTCAAGGCGACTGGTGTCGTAAAAATTCCAAACAATAAATCAGAATTAGAGCAGAATGCGGAAATCAAAAGATGAGACAATACTCCCTCCCTTTGATTTTTTCGGCTATATAAGCCTCGCGCTTTTAGGGCGAAAGCACTACCAAATTTAGAAGCAGAGTATTAACATCGTGACTCTGCCCGATTTCTTCGCGAACGAACAAGTGAAAGGAAAAAATCTTATAAAAGAACTCCATGCAACATCTGTGGGTCAGAGACTCAACGCCTTCACCAACCTACTTAAACAGAAAATACTGTTACGCCGGGAACGGGTCGGCAAACGTCTCCGCGTTCGCGTCTCTTTTTCACACTCTCACTCACTCACACTCGCGGCGCTCGAGCTCCGCGAAAGAGAAGAAGACGGATTTAGAAAAAGGAAAGACAAGAGTTTTAATAAGACTTAACCAAATACATCCACACCGAATTAAGTCTCGGGCAGAACTGTCATTTAATTATAATCAACAATCTTCGTCCCCTAGCAACGGGGAACCGAAACCTCGGAGCGAGCCGGCAGCTTCACGCTGCTCCGTATACCGGGCGTAACACTTATTCCCTTTATACTTCCTAGGATTTACCGAATTTTCCCCCTTTCCTTCGTTTTCCTTAACGTCCCCCTGGACTTTTCCGAACGAAAAGAATTAAAATTCTTAAAAGAACTCGCGCGCCCCTGAAAACCTGACACTCTCCTATCGAAAGATTCCCCGAAAATCGTCCCAATCACTTTCGATCTCTCAATCGCCTTCTTAAGTGAAGAGATTCCTTCTAATTGCAACGTTCTCTTAACCCTACCATCTAACAACGCAGAAATAAACTGAGCACAAGCGATCTTATCCCGTACCTCATAGGGACATTCAGGATAAGCTAACTGAGATAACCGCTCTAATTCCGTCCCAAAAGAAGCAAAATCCTCCCCTTCCTTCTGTCTCCGATTTGTAAAAAGAGAATAATAATTTTGAGAAGGCCGCGGTTCCCCGAAACACAATTCGAGCTTTGCTCTAAGCTCCGCGTAGCCCATGCCCTCGGAATCCTGAAAAGTACAAAGAACCGAACGCGCTCTGCCCCGAAGGCAAGAAACAAGGGCAACAGTTCTCGCCTCCTGTCCCCACTGCTTCGCCCGAGCGATCAAATCAAATTGGGAGAAAAACTCCCGCAATGAAACGGAACCGTCATACGTATCTAATTTTAAATTCAACCCGGACACGGAACGCGCGTCACCCTCAACCGGAGGGACATCCGGAACGAAACTCGCGCCCCCCTCCGCCGGAAAAACACCGGAGACGCGCGAAAAATTATTGGAGGGACTTAGTTGCAGGATTCGGCTCTGCATCCTTGTGATCGCATCATCACGCAGACGAATCTCGGCCCGCAGACTCTCCTCCCTCTGCTCCTGCTCGACCCACAGCTGACGTATCTCCTGACGGAGTGACTCAAACGCCGCCGCCTCAGACGAAGCAGGATCCTCCTGACGGGATCGCCTCCTCTTCGCCGTATGCGTAGCCATCCCGGACGAGCCCCCAAAATGTTACGCCGGGAACGGGTCGGCGAACGTCTCCGCGTTCGCGTCTCTTTCACTCACTCACTCACACTTGCGGCGCCTGAGCTCCGCGAAAGAAAAGAAGACGGATTTAGAAAAAGGAAAGACAAGAGTTTTAATAAGACTTAACCAAATACATCCACACCGAATTAAGTCTCGGGCAGAACTGTCATTTAATTATAATTAACAATCTTCGTCCCCTAGCAACGGGGAACCGAAACCTCGGAGCGAGCCGGCAGCTTCACGCTGCTCCATATACCGGGCGTAACAATACGAAACCATCATTCAGCCTACCTCGCTCACCCTTGAGGAAGCAGCAACAAAGACCGCCA
The DNA here is from genome assembly GCF_019399895.1 of Cardiocondyla obscurior. NCBI lineage: Eukaryota > Metazoa > Arthropoda > Insecta > Hymenoptera > Formicidae > Cardiocondyla > Cardiocondyla obscurior. The sequence continues at coordinate 109,071 of NW_027228797.1, read as the reverse complement.
AACTCTAAGCCGCAACCACCAAAAGTGAGTTAAAACATAAATCTTGAAAGAAAGAGAAGACATCACAACATTTAATAAAACCTCCCTGAAAATTATAGTGTCATATTCCATGAATTTAACGCGTCAACAACCTACCGAGAATTTGCGACCTGTTCCATCTGGACCATCAACACATCTCAATTTAACTAATTCGACCCCTTCGCGCTTATTAACGAATACAATTACTTACACTACACCGGATATCACTCAAACGGCGCCGTGCTGTAATAAATTCATTCCTACAGTTTCTCAATCTAATAACAGAGGTTTAATCTATCCCCCATTCGAAATTGATTCGCATCTATTCCCTTCTAATTCTCAACCTTCTTCAAAATCTAAAAATTATTATCCGTTTATAGTTTTAGATTTTCTTACCTCGATATTCCGTCAACCTACCGTTATTTCTCACCCCAAAAAAAACTCCTCTACCTACGTTCCCGATAACAATCCACCAAGTTCCCGTTTTTATGAAACCAAAAATTATCAATATCCTCCTAACCGAAAACCTCCAGGGTGTTGCAATTGTGAATCTCAATTACCACACTGTGCCTTTCATATGTGTGGTTATCAAAGCGGAAGGAATACCGAATTTCGTACACCGCTTCCTTGCTCGTCATGCTCATTTTCAATCGAACAGCTTGAAAGAAATTGTATTTGGACAGGCTTTCATTATATTCATTATAACAACAGAGCAGAGATAAGCAAATGTCCTTTCAGGTCAACCCATTCTCCATCCTTGATTCCTAGAACCTCTCATTTTTCCCAATTATTCCCGTCCTGTCGACACTCTCATGCACACTGCCATTCACACATTCATCAAGAAAACCATATGTAAAGTCACTCATACCGAAAAATTGTACACCCGCGAACATACACAAACATCTACAATAATATTTTTATTTAAAGCAAAAGTCGAATATAATTGTAAATTACATTCATCTATTTAAGCAATAGTCTACCGTCAAAGTGTAAAACCTTTTCAATTTAAATAAAATCAATTACCATTCACTCACAAACTGGTTCTGGTTTTTTTTTGCTTAAAGCTTGCGCGGCTCTATCCTAATAAATAAGATTAAATTCTTTTATTAAAAAAGGGCCATAGGCCGCACGCGTTTCGGAAATGGCGTCAAAGCGTCTATTAAGGCGTTGACCCAAGGTTCAAAACCTTGGCACGTGCGCCTCTGCCGCAACGATACGGTCCCTTCCTTTGTATCAGCGGCAATAAAAGTTTTTGCTCTGTTGCATCGGTAACCTTCCGATTTTCCTGAATCTCTCTTGACTTCAGGCTTCGAACGTAACATAATTAATTACTTCACGAAAAGAATAAAGTTGAAAAAAATTGGATAAATTGATTAACATCGTCCAAAAACTTCAAGCCTATCGTAAAGCGTTAAATTGAATTCCGCTTTTAATTGCTCGCGATGCTGACTGGAAAGCTTTATTAACGGCTTTGAGAGCATCTGACAGCAATATATTAATTTCATCTATTAATTACTTACTTCACTATTGTATGCGGTATGATCCTTATAAAGCGTGGCACGTGTCGCTTAAATTGAATATGTATAGTATATAAATAAGTTCTCATAAAATACATTTATTTAAATCACACATATACATATTGGAAAAAATAATGAATTATGAGGAAAAACTTAGTATATTCTTTATTTTAAATGTATTTTATTCTAAAAAATCTTAATTTATAATTAAGTTATAAAACTGGTTTATTGTAAATCAAGAGACCATATAATAAGAGGTCAAGGATAAAAAAACTAATCTTTTATTTTTATTAATACAATATTTGAAACTTGCGGTATGAACTTGGGGTAATGTATTTTTAGTTTTTACTTAAGACTTAATTTGTGATAAAAGATTTAAGTGTGAGAAAAACCTTTATGCGACATTAATTTGTACTGAAGAGATTAAATATAGTTAATAAAGAAATTTTATCAGACATTAACAGAAGAGATTTTCAAGTATTTTTGGTGCGCGGCTCTTAATTAGTAAGTTTTATCGGGTACGGTTGCGCGAAGAAATTCAGAATTTTTGTCGTGTTTCAGAATAGCCGGGGGCCCTTATTGCTCGCCGCAGCAGGTGGTCATGTGGAAGTGTGTGAGATCCTGTTGCTGCAGGACGTCGACGTTAGCAGCGTTGATGATGTGAGTAGTGTTGCATAAATTCTGTTTTATTAAATACTTTACATAGTCTAGAATATCAAAAATGTTTTTTTTTCCCCGTTAATTCTAAAAGCGTTTATTAGATTACATAGATTTAGTTAAACTTTCAAACGTAACATTTTTGGAAAACTTCAATTTTTTTTTTAAACGTTACCAACAATAAACGAAAGATTTTTATGATAGTATTACCGATATACTTTCACACATTGCATTGTAGTATTCGTCTTTGCATAGTTGTTTATAATTTTCCAAAAAAGAAAAAAAAAAAAAGATTATACCACCGTGACAGAATTCGAGCCTGCAATCTTCGGATTCGAAGTCGGACGCCTTATTCGTTAGGTTACACAATCTGTAAGGAGTAGTTACTTTATACATGAAAATCTGTGATCAACTTTTATGAAAATCAATATCTTTGACATAATTATTTAATTTTCATATTTACATTCTTATTTGTGCTTTGTTTTAAAAAGAAAAATAATTTGTTATTTAATGATTAAAATTTCGATGAAAAAAACATGTGTGTGAAGTTGGCATCTCAATTGTTAGCATCTTGTAACACGATAATTTTGAAGGCGGAAAGCTCGTCGGGATCCGGGGTACGAGTTAGAATAACCGAGACGTGATTAATTGTACAAAAATACAGTGGTTTATTGCAAAGCCCAAAATAATGGGGACAAATTAATACAAATTAACTGAAAAGAAAATGGCGTAGGCAATTTGTACAAATGGTTAAAGACAACTAAACGATAGGGAGAGTAGTACGCTAAGAGCGAGATTACGCAAAGGGCCCGTCTTCCTACGAGTCCTAAAACGATTTACAGTCGGGTGGCCGACCAAGCCGTTCCGGTGGGTCGTATTCCTAAACGCAGTGTATGAAATCGGTGGGCCGAGTTGATCAGACAAAGTGTCGCGGTCGCGGATATTCGGCGCAGGGTACAAGCTCGGCCGTCGAGGCCGTGTCGATCGGACAGAGTGTCGCGGTCGCGGATATTCGGCGTAGGGTACAAGCTTGGCCGTCCAAGCCGTGTCGATCGGACAGAGTGTCGCGGTCGCGGATATTCGGCGCAGGGTACAAGCTTGGCCGTCCAGGCCGTGTTGATCGGACAGAGTGTCGCGATCACGGATATTCGGCGCGATGTACAAGTTTGCCCACGAAGTCGGATGTCGGGGTAGAAAACGGTCGGAAGGAGATCCGGAAGCGCCCGGTCGACGGAAGGCTCGAGAGCGCCCGAGTCGTGGACACAACGTATCGAGGAAGGCCGGGAGCGCCCGGTTGAAGGAAGGCTCGGGAGCGCCCGAGTCTTGGAGGCAGCGGTGTCGGTTTCGAGAGCCGGGTGAGCCCAGTCGAGGAAGTTTTGGGAGCGCCCAAGTTCTGGAGGATCGGTTGCTGGGGTGCTCCCCAACGCGGAAAAGGTGCCTCGTTTGCGCTCGAGGCGGTTTATATACCCGTGGGCCCAAGAGTGGGGGACACCCCACTCTCGAGCAGTCTGTGGCGGTGCGCGGTGTGGGCGGTTGGGCGGCCCATGTTACCCGCTACGGTGGTCCGCGCTACGCGCTGCGGGCGGTTGGTCGGCCCGCGTAAATTAAATGTATGGACGGGACCGCGCGAAGTCTTGGGCGAACGGTGGTGTTCGCGGCCCGGGGTCTGAATGTAAAAGCTAGCTCGTGGCCTCAGGCCACATCACCCCCTCCTTTTTTCTTCTTGAGTGGCACCAACTTATTGCACCTTGCGGCACATGGTTAAGCGGTCGTCTGGTGCAAAACGCATTACCCATCGGCCTGTTGACGATCGGGCCCGGAACTTTTGGTTTTGCCGGATAGCTGACTTTGGCACATTAATAAAATCCTTATCTGGTAACTGGATGGGGACGTGTAGCGAAATCCGAGGCCTTGCTTCCCAGCCCTAGCTTACCACGTACGCCGGCGGAGCTGGTGGTGAGAATGCGAATGGTGGTAAAGGCAGAGCTAGCGGTTCCCTGGGCATTCTTCCGTGAGCATCGTCGGTGGCTGATCGTAGGCCCGACGATCCTGCGGTGGCGACGGTCGCCATTAGTGGCGTGGTTGCTGCGGTCGCTTGTACGGCTGGTGGCGGTGATGGTGGCGCGGCGGTTCGTTCGTGTTGTGCACGTGGCCGGGCTGGTCTTGGGTCCTCCTGGATAGCGATCGACGCTTGCTGTTTGGCCGGGCGTCGGTGCCCGTACTGGATACTCTCTCCAGCCCGGCGACGGTTTTCACTTCGGCCCTGGGTGGCCGCAGTACCTCCATAGAGCGGATGCTCGGCCCGAGGCTCTTCTTTGCTTCTTGGTTTGTAGTCCCTGCCAGAGTTTCGGACTGACTGGCCCCGGAGTTTTCCGGCCCTGGGCCGTCAATGACCGTCTTGGCCGCACGTTGGTGGTCGGGCGTACAGGTCCGGCAGTGAGTGGCCGATGATGCCAGCATTGATGGTTTCACCGGCCGGACCTTTCCGGATTTGGCTGGCTTCCGTGTCTGGCCGCTTGTCGTGGCCCCACTGTTTGTTGCTTCGGCGGGGCCAGCAGCCGATGTCCGGGCTGTGGTAACCGGCCCTTTCATCCGATCCGAGCCTGCACTGGCTATAGTCGTCGGTTCCCCGGTCACCGTGGTAGTGGTCGGCCGTCCTTGTCCTCTTGGATTAAACTTTGGCGGGGCTGGCGACGGCTCCCTCATCCAGCGCGTATGTTGCCGCTGGCTGCCGTCCCCTCGCTGGACCTTAGTGCCAACACGAGGGACCGGGTAGCTGCGGCTAGGATTGATGGTCGGTGGCCAGACCCCTGGAGGTGGGCTGGCCGAAGGTGAATCGCTGCTCTCGCTCATACTTCCAAAAAGCTCTTTCAGCTGCTCGCGCTTCTTCATAGCCTTGATTAATTGCTCGATTGGTGACGGCTTGCGAGCGCCTTATATACTCTGATCGCGAAGGCTCCTTAGTTGCGGATTGGTCGGTTACTGGTGGTGGGAGATCCGGTTTAATGTCGCAAAGATCGACTATTACTGGTGAGTGGAATTTGGCCACTGTAAACGGGCCTGAATATTTTGGCGCCAGTTTTGCGTTAAATCCTTCGGCCTGTTATATCCCGAGCCCTTGGCAACAAAGGCTCGGGAATAACGATGGAATGTCGCACGCGCGCGACCGTTTAGCAGAATCGGCAGAATACCGCCGATCAAGGTAACCCGGCATTTCCGGCCGGGACGCGACGTTCGAGGACAGTCGCGGTTGCCACCCGCGATTCTGCTGATTGCTATGAATTTTGGAATGGCAACAGTAGGAGATATATAGGGGCAGCCGCGGCCCGGACGGGCAGTCGCAATTAAGATTCGCGCGTATAAATTATAATCAAGTGATAAGTGCGTGTGGCCACCTGTAATCCGCAAGGAAAAGGAAAAGGAAAAATAAAAGAAATAGATCAACTTAATAAAGGAGCGATTTTATTTACTGGTACCTTCTCCGGCCCAGCTTAGATAGACCGAAGTTAGAGTCGAAATCGGAGCGTTTGACGCCGAAACTGGAGCGACGATTGTGGTCGACGCCAAAACCCGAACGGCGTTTAAACGTCACGTTTGACGATTCGTTGTCGTCGGCAATGTTAGACGATACGATCGTAGCTAATCCGTCATTGAGTGATACGACCCTCGATTTGTACGTTACGACCAAAAACGTCGAACTTCCGTCGACGCCACGGCCCCGCACATCGACGCCGCGGTTCGGCGTATCGACGCCACGATCTGGCGTATCGACGCCGCGGCTCAGCGTATCGATGGCAAAGATGTATCTGGAAGTGGCGAGTGGTGACAGAAGAATAAATATCGATGACGTTTTCGGTATATACTTTGACGCGAACAAAGTAATGCTTGGGAACAAGCACGTCAAATTCGACCATAAGAACGACGATATAATCGTCGCTGGTAAGAGATATCCCGGTACGGGAGGTCTGTACGAGTTGATTTTCAAGAAGGTAACCGACGAAACCGCTTACACCGAGGCGAATAAACGTCACTACAAGAACATACTCGAAGCGACGAACGCGCATAAGAAAGATTTCAGCGACGGCGGTCGCGTCATGGGTAACAGAGGCTCAAAGTACATGAAGGTGATCGCACCGCTGATGGGCGATTCGGCCAAGAAATCGAGAAGAAAGAGCTCCCCGGTAAAGGATTACCTCGCCTCATGACGTTAAACGATCACGCGATCGACTACGTGCACTGGGACGATCCTAACGAGCTCGTGGATAGTCTTCGATTGCTGGATGCTTCGCGTCGAGCCGGTCACAACGAAATTTTGTCTTTCGTCGAGGAACTGCGCGAGGCGGGTTTGATTATTAATTGATCAATCAAAGGAATCGAGCGACAGAATCGACCATGTCTAGATCGCGCAAGTCGAACGATACAGGTCCCGAGAGGAGGCGACTCGTCGACGAGTTGCGCGCCCCGGCGAGAAGAAATTTTCCGCGAAAACGCGTCGTGGTCAAGAAATACGACGATCTGTGGCAGGCTGATATCGTCGAGATGCAACCGTACGCGCGTTTCAACCGAGGCTACCGCTACATTCTCACCGTCATCGACGTACTCGGCAAATACGCGTGGGCGATACCGCTCAAGAACAAAGGCGGCAGCGAGACGGCTGACGCTTTAGCAGAGTTGATGCGAAAGAGCGGGCAATGCCCGAAAAATCTGCAAACCGACATGGGAAAGGAGTTTTACAACGCCGACGTGTAACGACTCTTCGCGAAACGCAGCGTCAGTTATTACTCGACGTACTCCAGATCGGCGTAAACGATGAACGGCACGCGCTCCTTGTTGTCGTGATTGGAAAAGCTGAGCCATTTGTTGTCCTCGCTGGGTAGTCGTATAGCGCAGTCGTTTAATATTCCGCAATCCATGACGTGAGTCTCGAGCTTCTCGCTCGAACTAAAGTAATGAAGACACCTAAAAATAAAATTTTTTTTTTTTAAATAATAATTTAAAATAATATTTTAAAAAATCAATTATATATTTAAAATCATACGTACCGATCACAAATGTGTTTACGATGCTCGCGTCCGCTTAGTTGCGAACTGACGAGGTGTGATAGATTACTGATACACGCAAAGTGTCCCACTTCATGGTTATCGTTGTCATCGTTGTTATCGCGTTGCACGTACAATAAATTTACGTGTCTCTTTTTCTTCTCATTGCTGAGGCGTATAGGTAGAACGTTTATTTCTTTTCCACGTGTCTTTGTGACGTACACGTTGATCGAGATATCATTCAATCGTTCGAGTTTCGCAACGTCTTTAAGAGTCGCGGGAAACTCTACACCCTCGACGTTCAGCACCGTTGCGTAATGCGGGTTCGACAATTCCCGATCCACGTGCTGCTTTACGGGATACAGAGCCGCCACCACCGACCACGCGAGACACTTGTCGTCCATCGATTTTACGCATATCACTGCTTTTTTAGCGACTATTTTCCGCGACAATGTAACGTGACATCCCGCACGCATCGGATTGTACTTGTTTACGTTGATCAACAAGTTCAAAATTAGCGACAACGCCCATCCGCTGTCGCACTCCTGAAACTCCTCGAGAGAAGCCAGCGTGGGTTCGATAACATGTAATCGGTACCACTCGCGTACATCAGTATCTTGAAAGATCTCACAGTTTTTCGTGGTTATACTTTTGTTGGCGCGTTTGTCCCCGGCCGTGAATTCACCGTTGAACGCGGTGTTCACTTTCACGCAATTAGTTTTACGCACGATGTTCTGTACGCGCTCGCACACCGCGTTACCGGCGTCCTCCAGGAATCGCAGCGGCTCGATGTAGTTTGTGTTTATTACCACACCCGTTGCGATACGACTTTTGAACGCGGTCTCGATCTCGCGCCACTCGAGTTCACCAGCTGCGTTGTCACCATCACCGTCGGCAGCACTGGTGCTCGCATACTCGCCACCCTGGTGCACGTAACGTCCGTACAAATGTTTCTTGACACCCAAAAGTCGCGCGATATTCGCCACCGTGGATTGCGCGCACCCGACGGATACGCGCGTTCGCTTGGCGCGACTGCGTTCCTCGAGTCGATTCACTAGGTCGTCACGTCTCTCAAGCCACACGAAAAATTCTCCCATGGTGGTCACGGCGTCAGCCTGCACCAGGAGTTTGCGCTCTTCCTCGAGAAAACTTTGATCCATTTTTAAATGATTCTCACACCGATGCTTGCACGTTAATGTTGAAAAAACAACGACATTAGCAATAAATACAACAAAACAACGACATTAGCAATAAATACAACAAAACAACGACATTGGCAATAAATACAACAAAACAACGACATTGGCAATAAATACAACAAAACAACGACATTAGCAATAAATACAACAAAACAACGACATTGGCAATAAATACAACATTAGCGATAAATACAACAAAACAACAACATTAGCGATAAAAACGACATTAGCAACGTGAGTATGGAATCGAAGTACATTGCTCACGCATTTGTGCATACCGGGCACATATCGCACGAAATTACAACGAATGTTGCGGCTCTACAGTTCAAACACCACGTACCGCTCAGACTATCGTACGATCCTACGACGTGTTTACGAATCTTGAAGACGGAATCGTTGAAATCGTTTCGCATCAATACCAAACAAGAAGCGCACACGTTGTATCCTCGCCCGTCACAATAATAAAAATATATGGCACAAAATTTCGTCCGCAGATTAATCGCGTTTAAATTCCGTAAATTGATCGTTTTGCGCGTAGTATCCTATCCTCCGACAGGGGATTAACCTCTTCGATTTCCTCACCGATTTCTATTTCTATTTCTTCACCGATTTCTTCACCGATTTCTATTCTCACGTCAACGTTCATTATCGTCGATCGCTCGTCCACTAATGAGATTCGCGCGCGTGGTTACAAGAGAGGCCTAAGGAATGCTTTATATTCTACCCCTACTCCTGATTAATCATGTAACACATTTTTTACCCTCTCTCAAATTATAATGAGTCATTTCATAAGTTTCACTTTGCAGTATTTAAAAATTGCTATCTTATCTCTGTCCGATAAAAGAAATGTACACCCGCTAAATAGCAACTACCCCGTTTGCAGAATCTTTGAGTTTAGCCGCATAGTTTTTGTTATCTGAGCAGTCTATTTTTTAAAGATGTGGGGGAATTAAAATTGTTACCTTATCTCTTTCCGAGAAAAGAAATGCACATCTGCTAAATAACAACTACCTCCGTTTGCAGTTTTTGAATTTAGCCGCATAGTCTTTTGTTCTCTTAGCAGTCTATTTTTCATTGATGCGGGGTAACGTGAGTGGCAACGTAAGTGGCAACGTGAGTGACAACGCGAGTGAGAGCGATAATTTTTTTATCAGTATAAAACAATTTGGATCGATATGAGTTCTTCAACCGTCGAGCGATCAGTTCCTTGCAACCAAGCATCGGTAACTGATCGTCGCCAAGTACCAATTAAAAAATGAAAATATATTTTCTGATATTATTATTAATATTTTTTTTTTTAAATACCGCTTAATATAAAAATTTTTTTATATGATTTCCGACATCAATATAAGACAACTGACTCGCTGGCCGTACGAAGTACGCGTGATACGCGTACAATCACCCACGCTATTTTGGGTGAAGTTAATTAACGGAGAGAAGGCTCATTTGGAGATGCTTGAACAATTGACTATTTATGAGTATTGCAGAAGCCAACCTCATGCTGTTACCACATGAACTTACAGTGGGAACCCTCGTTGCTATCCGAGAAGGTTTAAAGTGGCAAAGAGGAATCGTCGATGATGTTAGCGCTACATTGATTACGGTACATCTTCGCGACTGGGCTCGCAGAACCTGGAGACTACCTTATGAGTGTTTCCGACTGGAGAAACGATTCTGTGAAATAAATTGGCAGGCGATACCGTGTGTTCTAGACGGAATCTTGCCTCGGCGAGCCCAGATGTGGACGGAGCAAGAGATCACGCTCGCTAGAATAATCATGGAAGAAGCGCGGGGGTGGATTACCATCAATGATATTCTCTCTGGCGATGCGGCTCTTGTTTCGTTAATCAGAGTCGGGCAAACAGGAAATGTGCACCCAGTAGATATGTCAACCTTATTTATACACCTGGGTATTGCAAAAAATTTCATCATGTGGATCGATACGCCGGCTGAATGAATTACACCGAAAGGACCTTAAGTCCGTTCGTATATCCGCTTCTTTAAGCATCATTCATTGTGCATTTACGAACACACATATGGAAGCGGATAGAAACGCAGCACGTGATTTTCAGTCGGTCGCTCGTCAGTCGGTCGCTCGCCAGTCGAGGAATACAGATTTCAACATTGCTTCTATTGTTTATTATTGCTTGTGTTGTTTTTATTATTGCTTGTGTTGTTTTTTATTATTGCTATTATCGTTTTTATTATGCTATTGTCGTTTTTTTGCTTGTGTTGTTTTTTTGGTTTTTGTTGTTTTTTTTGGCAAGATCTGTTCTAAATTAAAACAAAAAAATTTTTTGGTAACATCTCATTTAAAATGAGTTGCAGAGATTATTTAATGAAGGTGTGTGCCAGAACGAAATGTAAGATGTTCCACGAGGTCCGGCGGTGCACCAAATCGATGTGCCTAACAGGCAGCATGTGTAAATTCGTCCACCTGACCCAGGATGAGGTGGACGAAATCAACAACTACGTGCGGCCTATGACAGAAACGGCGTTTAGCGAAGTAAAACATCTCGCTTTTTTACTGCGCGAGACGTACCCGCCGGATCAGAGGCCTCACACATGCACCAAGAATCTACTTGGAGAGTGCATGTGGGAGTACCTCTCTTGCGAGAATGGGACATTTCCCAGTAAGTTTGTTTTTTAATGTTTTTTTTATTTTTTTTTTAATTAATATTAATTTTTAAATTACAGAGGATAACACGCCGAGATGCAATTTCTGCCTGGTGCAGCATTTTAAGGGAGTCCTGGCCTTATAATTTGTGGCCACTCATATTGTACACCGTGCATGAAGATAATACCATTCTCTATGCAGGGTCAAGTACCCAAATATCTCTGCACGGTGTGCAAACAATGGAAGGTGCAGATAAATCTATGTAAGTATATTTTAAATAAATTTTATTTATTATTTTTTAATACATTTTATTTTATATTTTTTTAATAATTTCTTTTTTTGTTTTAGACAATGACTAAAAACTCCAGAAAAGACAAACAGGAAATAGACGGAGAGAGGACGCCGAAAAAAAAAAATTTTAGTTTATAAGTTTAGATTAAGTTTAATTTTATATTCATTTTATTATTTTATTTTTTATTATTTTATTTTTTATTAATTTATTTTATTAGTTTATTTTTATTATTTTTTTTTATATTATATTTATTTTTATATTAGATTTATTTTATATTCTATTCTAAAGTAATTGTACACATATTTATTAGTTTGTAAGTTTTTAATAATTAAAAGATGTTTAGACAGAAGGAATAAAATATGTTTTTAATATAATATTTACTTTCTATCTTAATTTACTACCATATTCTAAAAACGATTAATATACATAAGCAATCTACAAAAATCTAATCATAAAACATAAAAAAATTCCATTAAAAATTACATTAAAAAAAATACATTAAAAAATTACATTAAAAATTTAAAAATAATACAAGTATAAAACACATAAGCAAAAAAATACTACACAAGAAAAAACAATATAGGCTAAAACGACATAAGCAAACAATAAACGCAAAAAAAAACGACACAAGCTAAAGCAATTGTTCGTAACTCGTAACGGATCGGCATACCAGGCACACAACTGTTAGCATTTGGTACGGACGCGGAGGCCCTTGGCACTTAAGAGCGCATGTATAGCAGTACACGTGCCCGCAACTAGACGCCCCAAAAGTGTCCATCACTTTTTCCGTACAACACACAATGCACTTTATTTTTTCCTGATGCCCGATATGCCGTCGTTGACAGTCCGTCCTCGTGCACCTGCCCGCCTTATAATCCCTGCAAATGATGGAGTTTTGCAGGGTGCGTCCGACTTCATAGCGTAATTTTGCAGATGATACTCCGGTGGCCTCGTAACGAGCCTGCTCCACACTCGTTACATGCAAGAATTTGCATTGCGCGTTTGTGCACTTTTTGTTCTGATAATTATAACAGTATCTATAGGTGTGCACAAACGCGCAATAACTATTAGAGCAGCTGCCTCTTTGGAAATCGCGGCATAGCTGTTGTTTTGCTAAAACAGAAAAATAAATATTCTAACATGATTTAAGAAAAAATATTATTATTTTATAAATTGTATTATAAATTGTATTATAATACATACCTTGTTCTCCAAAATATGCCATTTTTCTGATTGTACTTTGTGAAGTATCTTATTAAGACGCGATGTATCGTATTTAGTGTCTGTGCTGAATGGCACAACAATGATAAGGATGCTCCGAGAGCCATGGGGCCTGATTCCTCTCGGGGAGTCAGTCGCTCATGGGTAGCGTCTCCGACCCGGTCATATCTGTATTCCGAAATTAATAAATACATCTCTTTGTTTATTACTTATGATTTCTTTGAGTTATTTTTTGTATCATCACGTTAATAGAAAAACATTACATACTTTTTGGTATTTGCTTGAGATAGATCCTGCAGCTATGGATGTGAGACTGAGAATGAGGCATGGTCACATCGTCGTCGTCGTCGTCCTCGTCAATAAACAAAAAAAATAAACGCCGGGCCAACGAAAACGAAACGTGATACAAAAGATTCAATGATAAAAGACGCCAAAGATTTTTGTCGCATAGGCATATAGAAAGAATCGTCCATATCTAACGAAGGCATCTTGAAACAATTACTAGAAAAGCATGAACGACACTTGACCAAGAGAAAAACGCAAAATGATTTTTTACAACGTTTGAAGTGCATAAAAAACGCAAAAGATTTTTGACCACACGGGTATATAGAAAAGAATCTAGCGATAGCATGTTACGCATCTGGAGACGATAACTAAAGAATGCGAGTGAGAGCGTGAAAAGGTGTGAGCGAGAGCGCGAATGACACTTGAACGCGATACCGAACGAGAAAAATACAAAATAGGAGTGAGAGAGATATAACGCAAACGATACACGGTGTTCAAAAGAAAATTTAACTAATGGGGATTTTTTACTAATTATATATTTTAACGATATTATCTTATACAATCGATATGATGCGAGCAACGATGACAATGACGACGATGATGATTGCAATGAAGACGCCGGTGACGTTGGCTTTACGCAAAATTGTCTCTCTGTAATATTAAAATTTTACGGCTACTATTCGTACGAATAAAAATATTTTTTATTTATATTTATACTTACCATTTACGGATTACATGAATCGCACAGCTCTTCGATGATTGTCTTGGGCAAGGAATCAATACCACATGAGCGATTGATAAACACGATATTAGCGATTGATTAAAAACGATACCCTCTCGGTATAAAACTCCAACGCAACCTATTAAAATTTTTTCTTATCGTAAGAATAATAAGAAGAGGAAAATACACTCGAGCCCTGGGCCCACAGTTGTGCATCCTCATAGTGTCAACTTTTGTTTAATATTATATTTCAAAGCGGCATACTACGCATGAAAACTGCGAGTCGTAGTCGATGGTGACAAACGCGTGAACGAGAGCGAGCGAGAGGGAACGATAGGCGGCGCGAACGGGTGCGAGCGAGTCGTAGTCGATGGTGACGAACGCGTGAACGAGAGCGAGCGAGAGGGAACGATAAGCGGCGCGAACGGGTGCGAGCGAGAGGGAACGATGGGCGCGCGATCCTTGCGATCCGTCGCCGCCCCGCCGCTCGCCGACGACGCCATGACTAAGACTCGCGTGATCACCCCCCACCCCCCTTTACCCCTGTGAAAAATAAGACACCCCCCCCCTTACCCCTTTTGAAAAAATTCCAACTCTTTGAAATTCGCGATGCCGCATGAAAATACCGTGGCGCGATAACGCACTTATCTATTTTAAAAATATCTAATTACGTAATTAAAATATCAAATTTCATAATTTTTATGTTATTGTTATTTTTATAAACAATCTGTTCCGAGAATCGCCGACAAAGGGACGATTCCTGGAAAAACACCCCTCCCCGCGTGACGTCATTACCCCTCGCCCTAGGTCACACGGACACACTAACACGAATTGGTCCAGAACCGGCCTATATACATCTACTCCCGAATATATCTATAGATGAATCCCTTATGCAGTGGCAGGGTAGCCTGAGTTTCAAACAATTCAACCGTAATAAGAGAGCACGTTATGGTATCAAATTTTATGAAGTATGTGATTCCGAAAACGGATACGTTTATAATTTCAAAATTTATACTGGAAAGGATACAAGCACTCAACAAAAACGATCCCCTTTAGGAGTCTCGGGAAAAGTTGTTTTTGATATGCTTGGGGATTTACGTAAGCAGGGTTGTTCATTATATATCGATAACTGGTACAGTTCACCTTGGTTATTCAAACGACTACATGATGAAAAGACAAATGTGTGTGGAACAGTTAGGATAAATCGCATGTACAGTCATCGGCAATAATGGCCTGTCGCGCTGCGGCGACGGCGGCTCTCGTGCGTGAGGTGGGGTAGTGTGCGTGAGGCCTCACCGCGGATCGCGTACGTGAGGCATGGAACGCCGAAAAGAGCGAGAGGACAGGGGAAAATTTGGTGGGGGGCGTTCTCATGCTCTCTCTCGCTCGCGACCCGTGAGTGTGAGAGAGATAGAATGAGTGAACGCTAAGGAATTATTATAGGCGCACCTTCGCTCTCTCTCTTGCACGCGTTCGTGTTTATACGGTTAGACAAGGATAGAAGTATATCGCTAGAGTACGCTATTAATTCTAGCGTATACTTTCAGACATTTCGCGACTTTTAACAATCAAAATTAAATTCTCATGTTACTTAGATTTTAAATATATATTTTTACATTACGTATAAATTAATTTTGAGATAATTTTCGTTTTCTGTCTTGAGAAAGACAATTTTAAATGCCGTTTTCTGTCTTGAGAAAGACAATTTTATATGCCGTTTTCTGTCTTGAGAAAGACAATTTTATATGCCGTTTTCTGTCTTGAGAAAGACAATTTAATAAATGCGAATGAATATTCATCGTATGAAATATTTGTTGGCCCTAAAAAGGGCCGATTGTGGGCGAAGCTACGGAACATTGAATTAATAATCGTATAATTTGAAATAGCGCAAAGCCGTCTAACTGTATGTTACGTTCCTGTCGCGATTTTTTTCATTGTCGAGCGATATTATTGTCGGGAGTATGTTGATTCTTCTTCGAGCTTCACTTTTCGTGGTGTCGTAGCAGTGCGCGGATATATACATTGAATATTTTCTTGTGAATAATGGCTCCAATCTTGTGCTCTGAGATACGTGGTCGCATCATCGGACAGTGGCAGGCCGGAAAATCAGTAGCAGAAATTGCTGCTGATATTCCGTGTTCTGTCCAAGCTGTTCGACGATGGATACGACGATACAATGAGGGCGGAGATCATGCTTTGCATGATCATCGCACTCATAATCGTCGTCCTCGTATGACCAGAGTAGAAGAGGACGAGGCACTCGTCGCTGCTGTGGTGGATCGTCCTTTTGGCACCGTCCAAGAGACGATCAACAGAGCGGACGTCGCGGTATCAGATAGGACTGCCCGGCGACGTTTAAACGAAGTCGGATATCATTGCTATCGTCCAGCTCATAAAATCCCGCTGACTCCGGATCATCGGGACCAACGCGTCGCGTTCGCTTTGCAAAATCTGGTGACGAGCCGTGCGGAGTGGGAAACCACGATATGGACCGATGAAAAGGTCTTCGTATCGTGCGCGGATCATAGACCGCAGGTGTGGCGTCCAAGGGATCAACGGTTGGATCCAAACCATGTTGTGCCTCTTCACCGAAGTGGAAGAATTTCATGTGCTATGTGGAGGTGGATATCTGGCACTGCAATCGGAGAATTGGTGCACATTTCAACGAGAATGAACTCGACAGAGTATATTCGCATACTGGAAGAAGTACTTCTTCTTTCAGTACGCGCAATCTACCCTGCAGAGGAAATGCCAATTATCCGATTGGTGCAAGATAATTCCGCAGTGCACAAATCACATGAAACGCAGGCATGGTTTCGGAATCATCTGGAGATCTCCTTGTTTGACTGGCCAGCTCGTTCGCCAGATTTGAATGTCATAGAAAATGTTTGGGCGCAAATGGTTCAGCATTGGGAACCACGAAGGGAAAGGACGACGGCAGCGTTAGTCGATCACGCGATGGAAGTTTGGGAGGGTCTTCGGGCTCGACCAGATTTTCTCGCGAACTTGATGAGTTCGATACCTAATCGACTCAATCAAGTGATCGAGCGGTCCGGTTACTGGACCGATTATTAATTCAATGTTCCGTAGCTTCGCCCACAATCGACCCTTTTTAGGGCCAACAAATATTTCATACGGTGAATATTCATTCGCATTTATTAAATTGTCTTTCTCAAGACAGAAAACGGCATATAAAATTGTCTTTCTCAAGACAGAAAACGGCATATAAAATTGTCTTTCTCAAGACAGAAAACGGCATTTAAAATTGTCTTTCTCAAGACAGAAAACGAAAATTATCTCAAAATTAATTTATACGTAATGTAAAAATATATATTTAAAATCTAAGTAACATGAGAATTTAATTTTGATTGTTAAAAGTCGCGAAATGTCTGAAAGTATACGCTAGAATTAATAGCGTACTCTAGCGATATTCTTCTATCCTTGTCTAACCGTATAAACACGAACGCGTGCAAGAGAGAGAGCGAAGGTGCGCCTATAATAATTCCTTAGCGTTCACTCATTCTATCTCTCTCACACTCACGGGTCGCGAGCGAGAGCATGAGAACGCCCCCACCAAATTTTCCCCTGTCCTCTCGCTCCTTTCGGCGTTCCATGCCTCACGTACGCGATCCGCGGTGAGGCCTCACGCACACTACCCCACCTCACGCACGAGAGCCGCCGTCGCCGCAGCGCGACAGGCCATTATTGCCGGTGACTGTACATGCCGAAACTAAGTAACAAATTAAAACAAGGTCAAATGAAAATTTTCAGTACCCCTCAAATGTGTTTTATGGCGTGGAAAGATAAGAGATTAGTTACAATGTTGTCGACGATGCATTCACCTCAGATGATTACAACCGATAAAATAGATTACCGTACTGGTGAAACAAAAGTCCAACCAAACATTGTAGTGTCATATAACAAAAACATGGGAGGAGTTAATTTATTAGATCAAATTATTTGTCCTTATCGCACGCGTCGTAAATCAATCAAATGGTATATCAAAACTTACTTCCATCTACTTGATATAGCAATTTTCAATGCACTCGTCGTATATAATATTATTCATCCGACAAAAAAATTGACGTTGTTGCAGTTCCGGCTTGAAACTGTGACCAAATTACTTGAACACCGCGAAGGTAAAACTTCATCTATTTATATCGGAAAAGGTAATTTAGAAAACCTAATCCGATTTTCCGGAAGACATTTTCCGAATCAACTTGACAAAAAAAGCAGTGTAAGAAAGAGGTGCATTCTATGCAAAAAACAAGGTAAAAGAAAACAAGTAAATACCATCTGTAAGATTTGAGGTGGAGTCCCATTATGCGTAATACCTTGTTTTAAGAACTATCATACAAAACCATAAAAACCTTATAATATCTTATTTCTTATTTTATAAATCTGTCTTATAAAATTTTGTTTTATATAAAATAATTTAGAATAACAATGTTTCAGAAAAATAGGCATAAAAAAATTTTATTACTAGACAACAAAAAAATTAAAAAAAAAAACAAAAAAAAAAACAACAAATTAAAATAGCCTTAAAAAATTCTAAAAATAGAGTGTGCAATTTAATAACAGTCTTCTCGTGGCACACTCTGGTGTCGTGATAATATTTCACTAACTAATAACGGAGGTAAGAGTATTTTTGATGGATATCATTTTAGTCACTACATGCCGCCATCTTAAATTTTTTTTCGAATTTCTCAAATTTGACTTCAGATTCATAATCAGCGACTAAAGTACATAAAATACAGCAAGTTTCATGCAAATTCGTTGAAAATTGGCAAAGTTATTCAAGGTGCCCATATATAAGTCAGCACCAGATTCGGCACGACTTTTTTTTGCCCATATATGAGTCACTACCAGGCAACCGGTTAATGTTAGGCGTACGAGCAAATGACCAAATCTTCTAACACTTGTCAGTCATTGCAGGCATACCTAACCGATTAGTACAAACGTCAGACGGATATTGCATCCATTGACTTTTTCTTGGTAAGACAAGAACTTTCAATATTTTGTCAAGTCTTTTTCTTTTTTAAATTATGGCTGGTTATCTACCAAATAAAATTGTGGATATGATCCGCATTTTGGGTGAGGCCAGAAATAATTACTCAGCAGCAGAATGGCTTTATGCTGATAGATTTCCAGACCGACGCCATCCTGACAGGATAGTAATAAATAGAATTAGTGATAAAGCTGAGCAGAGTTTTCTTAGAAGAAACCGGTGAAAATCGAGTCCTAATGAAGTAACATCGTTGACTGTTATAGGTGTCGCGAGTTTCAATTCCTAATGGCGTTTTATATGCAAATGTTATTTACATAACTACTACGAGAACTTTCAAATGACCTGTTATGTTTGTAAATTTTAATAGTCTCCACAATTGTGTGATAAATGCACTGTAACGGAAGTGGCAGCGACTAAAATATAAAAAATTTAAATAAATTGCAACATTAATGAAAAATATAACGCGTGGAAATACATCTTATGTAACACTGAAACAATAAATTAGAGAATCAGGTAGATTTGATGTAGTTACACTCTAACTTTAATCTTAACCATTATATTATCACAATTGTGACTGTTAGTGATTTTCTTTCTATTTATTATTGGTACATATATATATATATATATATATATATATATATATATATATATATATATATATATATATATATATATAATTATAAATTGTTTCTTCTTTTATCTAAAATTGTAAAGTATGACTTTGTAAAATAATTAACATTTTGCTATAGAGTATATTTCCTTTAAAGTAAAATTAAAATACTATGAACCGACCGACACCGGAATGCAGCATCGACGCAGAAGAAGAAATCGTTATTTCTGGTGTTGCGGGTCGATTTCCTAAAAGTGTCAATATACAAAGGTTTCAAGAGAATCTTATGAACAAAGTGGATCTTGGTTCGAGCGATCATGGACGTTGGAATCATAGTAAAAAAATTGTCTTTTTATGTTAGAATATATTTGATCAAAGTATTAAAAGTGAATTAAAATTGAATTGGAATTGAAAAAACTATATACAACTGGATTATTGTAGTATAATAATTGTGTGAACATTGAATACTTCTTTCCAAACCGATAAACTATATATTTATTTATTATTTAATAAAAAAGTTAACGATTACATATAAATCTAGTTAATCAAAAACTTTTTATTAGTTATTTGTTAATAAATTTATTTTTTATGCAGCGCTTAATATGCCTGGTCGAATTGGTAAAATCAATAACATAGAAAAATTTGATTCACAATTTTTTGATATATCCACTACTGAAGCTCATATATTGGATCCTGCGACTAGAATGTTGTTCGAGCATACTTATGAAGCACTTATCGATGCAGGGATAAACCCAAAAGAATTATGGAATACAAGAACAAGTGTTATTACAGCAATTTCTGTATCTGAAACTCGAGGACATATGCTTTATGACGCTAAGGTAATTCATTTAAAGAATATATAAATAAAAAAATAAGAATTTTTACTGTAAAAAGTAGGATAATTCTATGCAAGATAGATGTTTTAAATATGAAAGTCTATACGTCTTTGTTGTATAAATTATTAAAAATAAAATATTAAATATATTTATTTATTTACTTCAATACTTATATCATATTTAAAAACATATTATTGTAATTAGTTTTCCCAATTACCTATTTTAAAAAATGATATGTCTGTGGCAAATATTATTTCTCATTGGCTCGGTATTACCGGACCTTCATACAATATTGATACTGCTTGTAGTTCAAGTAATTATGCCATAGTAAAAGCTTATGAATTGATTCGAGCTGGAGATTGCGACACAGCCATTGTCGCTTCCTGCAATCTGTGCTTCCATCCTAAAGTACAATTTCAATTTTATCAACTAGGTATATATTTATTATATTTTAATACATTTCTATTTATAATTTTATTTTATGATGAGACAGGTAACGTTTTTATTAACTTCTTTTAGGAGTTTTGTCTTTTGACGGTTATTGCAAACCTTTTGATTCAGAAGGCTCAGGATATATGCGCAGTGAAACAGCCGCAGTACTATATCTGCAAAAGGCAAAGAATGCTCGAAGAATTTACGCAACCGTTGTGCATGGAAAAACAAATTGTGATGGTTTTAAAGCAGAAGGTATTACTTTCCCGTCAGTCGAAAAACAGAAATTGTTATTAGATGAATTTTACGAGGAATGTGGAATCTCACCCGATGAGTTAGCTTATATGGAGGCTCACGCAACTGGTACTATAGCCGGCGACCCCGTAGAAACCATGGCTATTGACCAGTCTTTATGCGCTAAAAGAACTACTCCTTTATTAGTAGGCTCAGTAAAATCGAATCTTGGCCATTCTGAACCTGCAAGTGGCCTTTGCCATGTCGTAAAGGTATATATATTTTTTTATAATAGAAAGAATAAAGAAATTTATATTTAATAAATATATTTAATAAAACAATATATATAAAACATATAAAATAATTTACATACATATTTAATAAAAGAAATATATATTTTCTTATAATACTTTTTATCATCTACTTGCAATTATGATTTATATTATATACAGCGTTTATTAATTATAATATATATTACTGCTAATAAAATAAATGTGGTTCTTTAAAGGTATTACTAGCAATGGAAACAGGTATAATTACGCCTACTATACACTTTAAAAATCCACGAAAAAATTTAATTGGTGTTATTGAAGGAAGAATAAAAATTGTTACCGAACCAACTAAATTGCAAGGCGATAAGATATGTATTAATTCTTTTGGTTTTGGAGGAGCTAATAGTCATGTATTACTGAAATCGAATTCTAAACAAAAAATTAATAATGGCACGCCGGATGATGATTTACCTAGACTTGTAGCCGTGTCTGGACGTACGGAAGAAGCAGTTAAAACCATTTTTAATGATGTAAGTTCTGTTTGTATAAAATTATTCTTTAAAAAAAAATAGAATTGTATATTTTTGTTATTGAATGCAGGTGCAAAATCGGTTAACAGATGCAGAATATATATCTTTATTACATCATATTCATAATTATAACATAGATGGTCATTTTTATAGAGGATACATGATGACTAATTGTAAAAAAATTAAGTCTTATAGCTCAATTAGTAAAGTAAAACATTCTTTACATATAAAAAGGCCAATTTGTTTTATATTTTCGGGATTAGGATCTCAATGGTTTGGAATGAGTAAGTAAATAATTTATTGCAAAATACTTAAATTAATTATGTTTTATACTAACAATTTTATAATTTTAATAGGTCGAGATCTAATGAAATTCCCAGTGTTTGCCAAGGCAATAAAAAAATGTGATAACGTTTTAAAATCTTACGGCATATTACTTACAGATATTTTAACGAGTGATAATAAAAATATTTTTGATAATATTATTAAATTGTTGTTAGGACTCGTTGGATTACAAGTAAGAAAATATTTTCTATTTAATTTTTTACTAATAAAATTATTTCAAATATTAATTCTTTATATTTTACAGATTGGAATAATCGATCTTTTAACATCAATTAGTATTGTTCCTGATTTTATAATTGGTCATTCGATTGGGGAAATTGTCTGTGGATATGCCGATGGATGTTTAACGGCAGAAGAAACGATTCTGTCGGCGTATTTCATCGGCTTAGCGCTTTATGAATCGAAAATATGTAACAGTTCCATGGCTGAAATTAATCTTGAATTTGAAAAAATGAAAAATATATGCCCTTCGGACATTGATATAGCCTGTTATAATAGTTCGTCCAATTTTATTGTGAGCGGACCAACAAATTCTGTAAATGCATTTACCAGCAAGCTACAGGTATACTTATTTGCACATTAATTGTACCTTATTGTTATTTAAAAAATATTATTTGCTTGTTTTATTTTAATTATTTTGATGAAATGCTATTCTTATAATTTTTCTTTATTGTTTCAGAATAACGGTATTTCTGTAAAAAAGCTTTTCTGTGGTAATATACCTTTTCATAGTCGTTATATTGTCTCTGCGGCAATTAAATGTAAGAAATATTTAAATCGTGTATTATCGCAAAAAAAGTCTCGCAGTTCAAAATGGTTAACTACATCTGCTTGTGAATGTGCCAACGTATCTTTACCATTATGTACAGATTATTATATGAATTATTTCTTATCGCCTGTAACTTTTACAAAAGCAATACATTCAGTTCCGAAAAATGCAGTAATGATTGAGATATCGTCTCACAGTATTCTTCAACATATTATAAAAGATTCAATACGCTTCACAATAACAAGTGTAGCGTTATATACACCGAATACCGAAAATAATAATATTGAGACACTTTTAGAAGTCATTGGAAAACTTTATATTGCGGGACTACAACCACAAATTGCAAATCTTTATTCGACGATACAATTTCCTGTAAGCCGCGGCACTCCAATGATTTCTCATCTTGTAAGGTAAATAGAAAAATGCCTTATTTAAATATACTATAATTATATTAAACCAATTTATTAAATTAACAACGTTTGCAGATGGGATCATTCAAAAAACATGTTTGTAATGTCTCATAGCGAAAAGAAAATTCTTAACGAAAGAGAAATTATTTTTAACATCGACACAAATGACGAAGAATTTCTTTACTTAACAGGTCATGTCATTAATGGGAAAAATTTATTTCCTGCTATGGGATATATTTTCTACATTTGGGAAATGTTTGCATCACTAAATAAGAAAGAATATACTGAAATGCCTATTATATTTGAAGATATAAATTTTATTCGCGCTACAGTGTTAACACAACAAAATAAGATCGAATTAACTTTTTCGATTCAAAAAGGTGATCGCGTTACGTTCTTTTTTATTAGATTTATAATATGTTATACTTATAATAAATTTAAATTTATGTTTAGGTAGCAATAGGTTTGAGATTATTGAAGGACACACCACAATTGTTACCGGAAGAATACGAATTCCAACCAGCGATGAAAATACAAGAATATCTGCTAATTCAACTAAATATGCCGTTGATGGAGAAATGAATAATAAAGACATTTATAAAGAATTAAGGCTTCGTGGATACCAATACAGTGGCATATTTCGTGGATTAAACCGTGTCTCAGTTACGAAATCAAACGGCTCCATCGCTTGGGCGTTCAACTGGATAGCATTTATGGACAGCATGTTACAAATGATGATTCTGGGACAGAATACGAGAGATCTTTTGGTTCCAACAAGAATTTGTAAATTAACAATCGACCCAAAATATCACCTACATCTAATTCAGAATACTTCAATTAATAATAGACGTAAGTAATATAAATTATTCAGCAAGTAACATATATGCGTTCAAGCTTTTAACAATTTAATTGTATTTAAAACGTTTCAGAGCTTCCTGTTAATTATTACAAGCATTTAAATGCTATAACATCCGGAGGAATAGAAATTTATGGAGTTGTAGCTACATTTATACCTAATCGATTAAAAACAGTTAATATCGTTCTTGAAGAACATACTTTTGTTGCTCATCGTGATTTAGAATCATCTATATCGCTACAAAATGCAATAAGAATGTCGATACACCTTGCACTTGAATGTTGCAACATGTTAAATGTTAAAATTATCGAATTTCTTGATACCGATGATAAATTAACATCAGAAGATTTGAATTCTCCTCTCATTAATAAAATTCTGAGCGACTTGCCTCAAATTCGACATGAGACCAAACTTGTTACGAATCACAAAAATCTTCAAAATATTTCATTACCCGACAATACTTCTGTAACGGAAATGACTAAATTATCAAAAAATGAAAATTGTTTAATGGTCTTTTGTTTTAATATTTTAAAAAAGAATAAAGAGGAACTATATAAGCAGCTATTGTCTCTGTTAATGCCTCAAGGCTTTCTACTGACTTTGGAAGAATCTACTGACTGTGAATATTCGTATTTAAAAAAAAATAAGTTAAATATTATAATAGAGCGACAGATAAATAACAAGAAACTTTTATTATTAAGAAAAACGCAAAATGTTGAGAAAAATCAGTATCATGTTGTACATGTTAACAATTACGATTTTACATGGGTAGATACATTGAAATCAATTATAAATATGCAAAATAAATCTGATAGCGATAAAAATATAATACTGGTTGCAGAAAAGAATTTTGAAAGTGGATTACTAGGTCTTGTTAACTGCTTACGAAAAGAACCAGGTGGTGAAACAATTAGAAGTGTATTTATTCAGGATAGTAAAGCACCTGCTTTTTCTCTACATGAGCCGTTATATATGAAGCAGCTGCTATTGAATTTGCCAATTAATGTTATACGTTCTGGAAATGTATGGGGATCTTACAGGCATTTTCCATTATCAGCATTGGAACCAAAATTCGTACAGAATGCTTATATTAAACAGAAGGTACAATAAAAATGTTATTGCAAGTTTAATTATAAATAATAATTAATTATATTTATTCGCAACAGGTGCAAGGAGATATGAGTACATTGTGTTGGACAGAAAACAAAAAGCTTGTTGAAAATGAATTTAAAAATCTTGTTAATGTCATTTATGCGTCACTTAATTTTAGAGACATTATGTTAGCGACTGGTAGACTTACAATTTCCACACTATATAATACACCGCATGATTTTGAAAATTCTCTTCTTGGTATGGAATTTGTTGGTTTTAACACGCATAATGAAAGAATAATGGGAGTATGTTCAGACGGGTAAAATATAAAATATTAATACATATAAATTAATAATAATATATATAATAAATATTAGACATAATATAAAATAAATGAATCAACTTATGGTACATTTTAATGTTAAATATATAGATCTAAATATTTTTTGCAGAGGAATAACAAACGTTATTTTGGCTGACAAATATCTCAAGTGGGTCATACCAGATAAATGGACAATGGAAGATGCAGCAACTGTTCCAATTGTGTACAGTACGTGTTACTATGCTTTGTACATAAAGGGTAAAATGAAAAAAGGAGACAAAGTGTTGATTCACTCTGGCACTGGAGGCATTGGTCAAGCTGCAATATATCTTGCGCTTTCCGAAGGCTGCGAGGTATTTACTACAGTTGGAAATGTCGAGAAACGGCAGTTTATTAAAAATACCTTTCCATCTATTCCTGAAGATAATATCGGAAATTCTAGAGATACAAGCTTTCAACAGATGATTATGCAACGTACAAATGGTCGTGGAGTGGATATTGTATTAAACTCCTTGGCTGAAGAGAAATTGCAAGCATCTGTTCAATGTTTAACAAACGGTGGTTATTTTCTGGAAATTGGCAAATTTGATATGTTATCCAATACTGCTTTAGATATGTCTATATTTAAAAAAAATATCAATTTCTGTGGTGTTTTATTGGATAAATTATTTTTTGCAACTGCAGAACAGAAGTTAAAATTGTCTAAGAAAATAACAGAGGGTTTAGAAAATGGTGTTATTAAACCGCTGAATAGAAAAGTTTTTGAAAGAAATGAAGTCGAAGCTGCTTTTAGATATATGGCAAGTGGAAAACATATTGGCAAGGTACAATTTTTTAATATATATATATATATATATATATATTGTCACGATATTTTCTCTCCTCCTCTTGGAGGAGAGTCGCGAGCAAAAAGAGACGTCCGTGCACGGACAAAAAATCCGTGCACGGTCGTGACACGAGGGGCAGGGAGGGAAGAGGGGTCGCGGAACCTCGGCCGTATCCCGGCGCGGGACAGCGTACGCCGATAACGCGATAGTATTGGGCGCCAGGCACGGGCCCAGTGCCGATTCTATTCACGAGTGTTTGATTTCCTTAACAATTCTCGGCTAACGCAAACGGCCGTCACGCACGAGGGCTAGCTCATCCGAACGGAGAGGGGCGGGGTATCACAGACGGAATCTACGGACAAACGGAAACGACAGCACGAAATGATAGGTACGAGAACAAAACGAATACAATTTTCAGTCCGTTTATTAACACACAACGGAACGAGACAAGTATGACGAGTAACAAAAAAAAATAACAAAATTATCGTAATCGTACGCGGGCTCGATCTTCGTGCGATCACCTAGATCGTGGCTTTGGTTTGAACCGCTATTCGATTGCCACGAGTGTCCCCCTTGGATCTTGTTCTCCCGTAGCTCTCGCGTCGGCCCTGACTATTTTGGTTGCCGGCCA
The DNA here is from genome assembly GCF_019399895.1 of Cardiocondyla obscurior. Lineage (NCBI taxonomy): Eukaryota > Metazoa > Arthropoda > Insecta > Hymenoptera > Formicidae > Cardiocondyla > Cardiocondyla obscurior. The sequence continues at coordinate 82,331 of NW_027228797.1, read as the reverse complement.
CGCGTCTCCCTTGCAGGCGGCGTGTCTCCACGAAACACCACAACACGAAAGAATATACGCGAAAGATCGCCTGCCGCAACCGAAACCGCGAGATTTCGTTCCCGACCTCGCCCGCTGCCGAGGGCTCTCCGTGCAGATACGGCGCACGAAAATCTCCCTACTAAGCAAATTGACCAGCGCCAATATCCTGGCCCCGAGTTTCCCGCGGGGTCAAACCACCGGCCTGTAGACGCCCGTCGACCGCCACTTTCTAACGTTAAGGCCTTGCCTCGACACAAGGATCAACCAAATAAAATATCGGGTCCGCGTGCCCGTTCTACGTGGTCGGGTATCGTCTGAATCCGCGTCGGTCTCCCCGGGAAGTGGAGGGCTTTACAAATAATCGTCCCGCCAAGCGGATGGAAGATCTCACCGATAATGTTTCGCCGGGGCCTCGCACAATCCCTGCTCTCTCGTCCTCTCTATTCTCCCCCGGTTTCTCCCTGCGTCGCTTGCTCCCCCAGTCCCGCTTCCTCTCAATCCCTCGCTATCTGGCCCAGGCTCGCTCTAACTATCGCCGCTCGACCGCTTATCTCGCCTGCCTGCACGGAAGAGAGCGAGGACCGCGCGAATTTTCGGCACGAGGCCCGGCGTATCCCCACTCTCGCGCCTCGCGGATTTTTCCGCGCGCTACGTTGCCGATTTTCCGCGGGAGCCGCTGCCCTCACCGAGCCCTAACGGTACTAATAGGTTGGCGCAAGCTTCGGATAGTCCACGGTCGTGTTAATTTCCTCGCAGGTTCTTTCCGGCGCCGAGATGCGTAGGTGGTGGGTTTCCTTCAAGGCCCTCGGAATGGGTGATCTCCCATCCCGGGCTCGTATCTGGTCACCATCTAGCTCGGCCGTTTGCGCCTCCGCGCATGATCCGCTCCTCTTGCTCCTTCCCCGGCAAGAACGACCCACAGTCTCGACGACATACGGTAGTAACATGATCCAAGAATCGCGATCATTACTTTTTGTTTCGCAAATAACGATAAAAACCCCTGGAGGCTTCCGCGACCCCTCCCCGCTCTCTTCTCTCCCGCGACTTCCTTGGCGCCGCTGCGCTTTTGTGACGGCCGCGGGGAGCTGCGACGAAGCAGCGAAAGCCGCCACGTCACAATATATATATACATATACATTTTTTAATATATTTTTTAATATATATATTAAATAATAATATAAATATATATATATAATATACAGGGTGTCCCATATTAAACGCACGTAATTTGAGAAGTAGATAGAACTGGTCTAGACGAATAGAAAAGTCTTATATCATTTTGTAAAATTCTCAACAGTTATTGAGAAAAAAATTAATTTGTCTAGCGCAAGAGCGACAAGAAAGCTACGCGTAAATGAGCGCAACAAGCGACGGCACTATTTTTAGCTACTCGTCTGTCGCGCTCATTCACGCGTAGCTTCCTTGTCGCTCTTGCGTTAGACAAATTAATTTTTTTCTCAATAACGGTTGTAAATTTTACAAAATGATATAAGACTTTTCTTTCGTCTAGACCAGTTTTACCTACTTCTCAAATTACGTCCGTTTAGTATGAGACACTCTGTATATATTGTTACGCCGGAAACGGGTCAACGAAACGTCTCCGCGTTCACGCCTCTCACTCTCACACACTCACACTCGCGGCGCCTGAACTCCGCGAAAGAAAGGAAGACGTTTTAAGAAAGTGAAACGATAACGATTTAATCAAACATTAACCAAATACAGAGTGACATCTGCACCGAATAAAGTCACGGGCAGAACTGTCATTTTAACCATCAATAATAATCTTCGTTCCCCTGGCAACGGGGAACCGAAACCTCGGAGCGAGCCGGCAGCTTCATGCCGCTCCGTATACCGGGCGTAACACTGCCCTCCCCCCCCGCTCCTCCAGATTGTCGCCCCGACAATCAGGGGGGGCTTCCGTGGCTTCCTGTTCCAACTTGGACTCCTGCTCAAGTTTACGAACACCACGAAACGACGCGAAGATTCTCTCTCAGCGCGAAGATGCTCCCGTCCTTGCCTTTCAGCTCGCTCCCGCTGCTCCTCATCTCGAAATTAAAATCTTCAAACAAGGGGGGGGCATAACTTTCTGTGGACCCTCCGACTCAAGGTCTCCCCAAGTTTCTGTTCCGACATTAGCCCTTCGTCCCATGGAAAACCACAGATCAAAAACCATGGGAAGAACAGTCTTCTTAACGAAAAGTCTTCCTTCATCTCGAAATAAAGCGGAACACGTCTCTCCTGAAGAAAATTCTCCTTCCTCCCCGTCTAGTTAAACTCCTCCTTAAAAGAGAAAAAGAAAAAAAGCAGTATCTAAAAAAAAATCAATTTTCTCAAAAAACAAAAAAACAAACACGGCCCCCAAAATCTATTTAATTTTCCCTTTCAAAATACGGAGCCAACCTATCCGCATGAACGACTTTTTTCCTATGCTTAGGCGACTTCTGAATACAGAACACCACCTCCCCTAACTTTTTCAAAATCAAGTAAGGTCCTTCCCAATTACTTTGTAATTTAGGAGCCTTACCTCTAACTCTACAAGGATTAAAAAACCAAACCTTCTGTCCCTCTCGGAATAAAATATCTCTAACATTCTTATCATAAAACGCCTTAACACGAGAAGACTTAACCGCCATTTTCCTCCTGACTTGAGAATGGATTTCATCAAGCCTTTGTCTTAAACCCCTAACAAACTCTCCTTGAAAAGCTGAAAACTGAGAAGATTGAGGAGGCATTCCCCGCGTCAAATCTAACGGTAACCTTAAATCCCTGCCAAAACAAAGCTCCGCCGGAGAAACCTCAGTAACCTCATGCTTCGAAGACCTATAAGCTAACAAAAACATTGAAATCCAACGATCCCAATCCTTTTGATTTTCTGAAACAAATTTTGAAAGATATTCCAAAACTGTACGATGCTGTCGCTCCACCTGCCCATCCGATTGTGGATATAAAGCAGTAGTCCTAGTTTTCCTAACCCCCAAAAGATTCAACAACTCTTTCAAAAGACCGGACTCAAAGTTTCGTCCCTGATCTGTATGTATTTCCTCAGGAACTCCAAATCTCGAAATAATTTCCCTAACAAAAACTTCAGCCACCGTTCTTGCCCTAATATTCCTCACCGGACATGCTTCCACCCATTTAGAAAAACAATCTACAATCACCAAAAGAAACCTATTCCCAGAAGAAGATATAGGAAAAGGACCAAGAACGTCCATCTGTAATCTCTGAAACGGAGATCCGACATTGTAAATTTGCAAAGGAGATTTTCCTTTGCCGGAAGGTCCCTTCTTTGAACAACAAACCGAACACGAACGACACCAATCTTCTACATCTTGTTTACAAGAAACCCAATAAAAACGCTTCCGAATTCTATCTAGAGTCTTATTGATCCCAAAGTGCCCAACCGAAGTAGAATCATGGGCATCAGCCAGAACCTCCTTAATCCGTTTACGAGGAACCACTAACTGAAACAGCACCTTCCTCAAATTCGGAGCTATCCATTTCTTATAAAGAACTCTGTTCTCTAAAACGAGGGAATCCCAATATGAATTAAGAACTCTTCCCGTTGTATCTGAAGAAGAAAATCCCGAACGGAAAAGACGTTCCCCAGACTCTTTCGCCTGTATAAAAACATTAAGACTCGGATCCTCCCGCTGATCCTTCTTCCAAAGATCTAACTCTTCTTCTTGGAAGACTATTCGAGCCACAGTCTTCCCTCCCTCGGGAAGACTTTTTTGCTCAACCCTAAAACAATACCGAAAGTTTTCCGCTTTACAAAGCCTTCTCGATAAACCATCGGCATTCCCATGAGAAGTCCCCTTCCTAAAAGCAATTTCGAACTGAAATTGTTGTAATCTTTCTACCCAGCGAGCTAACTGACCCTCGAGTTCCTTAAAAGACAAGAGCCACCTTAAAGAAATATGATTCGTGCGAATTAAAAATTTCCCTCCTAAAAGAAAATGACGAAAAGATTTGACTGCATCTACAATGGCTAAAAGCTCGCGTCGAGTAACACAATAATTCCTTTCAGACTTTGATAAAACCCGACTGAAATACGTTATAACTTTCTCCTCATCCCCTTGCTTCTGTGAAAGAACAGCCCCGATTCCTATCCCAGAGGCATCAGTATCTAAAATAAACTGACCTTCTTCCTTCGGGAACGCTTACACTGGAGGAGAAGTTAAGGCCCGCTTCAAGGATTCAAAAGCCTCTTGACAATCAATTGTCCAAGAAAATTTCACCAAATTTCCCGTCAAATAATGAAGTGGCTTTGCTATCGAAGAAAAACCTTTCACGAATCTCCGATAATACGAGCAAAAACCTAAGAAGCTTCTCAATTGCTTCTTCGTATGAGGAACTGGCCAATCTATTACTGCTGCTACTTTCTCCTGATCAGTAGCTACCTCTTCTGAAGAAACCACATGACCTAAGTACTTAACTTTCCTACTGAAAAGAACACACTTCCCTGGATTGATTTTTAAATTAAATTTTTTTAAACGAAGAAACACTTCATTAAGATTCTCCATAAGTCCCTCGAAACTTATTCCAAAAACTATTACATCATCTAAATATACAAAACAACTGTTAGAAAGAAGCCCTTCCAAAACCCTTTCCATAAACCGTTCAAAAGTTGCCAGAGCATTTGTGAGACCAAAAGGCATGACAGTGAATTGCCAAAGTCCTTTTCTTATGGAAAAAGCCGTTTTCTCCTTGTCTTTTGGATCCATCCTGATTTGCCAATACCCACTCTTAAGATCAAGAGTAGCAAACTAGGAATTCCCAGCCAAACGATCAAAAATATCATCTATCCTCGGCAAAGGAAAAGAATCTTTTACCGTAACCGCATTAACTTTTCTATAATCAACGCAGAATCTAATTGTCCCATCCTTTTTTTTGACTAAAACTGCTGGAGAAACCCAAGGACTTTGCGACTCTTCAATTACCCCACGGTTTTTCATATCTTCGATAATTCCGTCAACCTCATTCCTCATTCAAAAAGGAATCCGACGAGGAACCTGTCTAATCGGAAGAGCGTCCGCTACATCAATCTTATGTTTTACTAGTTCGCAATTTCCTGCAACTATTTCCTCCGAAAATGTCCCCTGGAATTTTCTAAAGAATGAAGAAGCTACTTTCTTCTGCTCATCATTCAGTTCTTTTAAACTTTCTTCAAAAAGCTTCTGAGAAAAAGAAGAATTCACCCCGGAAGTCTGTTTGATTTTGGCCACCCTCAAAGAATTCTGACAAGAACCTAAAAGCTTCATCAAAGATTTTGGAAAAACCAACCTTCCTCAGAAAATCTGCCCCGAGAAGACAATTATCCGAAATTTCCGCTACAAACATACTCATTTCAAAAGCAAACTTCCCTACCTCCATAGAAACTTTAGCTTCTTTTCTAATAGAAACATCTTCCCTTGTAGGATATCAAAATCTTAGCCCCTCTCTAAGCGATCGTAAACCTGAATTCTCCTTTCCGAAAAATTTAGAACTCAAAATGGTAATATCAGAGCCCGTGTCAACTCTGAAATTACACTTTTTACCATTAATCTTTCCTGCGAAACAAAAATCGCGTGAAGAATAGCCGATTCTCCTGGAAAATAACTCCTTCGGGGCCCCCTTTCCTTTAACCGACCCCCCGAAGAGGTCGACTACTCCGAGTTTTGATTACGGGTAGGGCACTGATTCTGGAAGTGTCCTTGCTTCCCACAAAGCCAACACTCTCTTCGAGCCCCCCCCCCCTTCGTTTCCCGAGAAAATTTATTACCTTTATACTTTTTAGGATTCGCCGAACTTTCCCCCTTTCCTCCACTTTCCTTAAGGTCCCCCCTGGACTTTTCCGAACAAAAGGAATTAAAATTCCTAAAAGAACTCGCGCGTCCCTGAAAACTTGGCGCTCTCCTATCGAAAGATTCCCCGAAAATCGTTTTAATCACTTTCGATCTCTCGATCTCCTTTTTAAGTAAAGAAATCCCTTCCAGTTGCAGCGTTCTCCTAACCCTGCCATCTAACAACGCAGAAATAAATTGTGCGCAAGCGATCTTATCCCGTACTTCGTAGGGACATTCAGGATAAGCTAACTGAGATAACCGCTCTAATTCCGTCCCAAAAGAAGCAAAATCCTCCCCTTCCTTCTATCTCCGATTAGTAAAAAGAGAATAGTAATTTTGAGAAGACCGCGGTTCTCCGAAACACAACTCGAGCTTTGCTCTAAGCTCCGCGTAGCTCATGTCCTCGGAATCCTGTAAAGTACAGAGAACTGAACGCGCTCTGCCCCAAAAGCAAGAAACAAGGGCAACAGTTCTCGCCTCTTGTCCCCACTGCTTTGCTCGAAAGATCAAATCGAATTGAGAAAAGAACTCCCGCAACGGAACGGAACCGTCATAAGTGTCTAGTTTTAAATTTAACCCAGACACAGAACGCGCGTCACCCTCAACCGGAGGGACATCCGGAACGAAACTCGCGCCCCCCTCCGCCGGAAGAACACCGGAGACGCGCGAAAAATTATTGGAGGGACTTAGCTGCAGGATTCGGCTCTGCATCCTCGTGATTGCATCATCGCGCAAACGAATCTCGGCCCGTAGACTCTCCTCCCTCTGCTCCTGCTCGACCCGCAGCTGACGCATCTCCTGACGGAGCGACTCGAACGCCGCCGCCTCCGACGAAGCAGGATCCTCCTGACTAGATCGCCTCCTCTTCGCCGTATGCGTAGCCATCCCAGACGAGCCCCCAAAATGTTACGCCGGGAACGGGTCAACAAAACGTCTCCGCGTTCACGCCTCTCACTCTCACACACTCACACTCGCGGCGCCTGAACTCCGCGAAAGAAAAGAAGACGTTTTAAGAAAGTGAAACGATAACGATTTAATCAAACATTAACCAAATACAGAGTGATATCTGCACCGAATAAAGTCACGGGCAGAACTGTCATTTTAACCATCAATAATAATCTTCGTTTCCCTGGCAACGGGGAACCGAAACCTCAGAGCGAGCTGGCAGCTTCATGCCGCTCCGTATACCGGGCGTAACAATATTATTATTATATATATATATATATATATATATATATATATATATATATATATATATATATATATATAATATATATAATATATAATATATATAATATATAATATATATAATATATATATATATATATATATATATATATATATATATATATATATATAATAATATATATACAGGGTGTTTGAAATAAGGTTTCTTTCCCGGTAACTGTAGATAGATATCGGGAATACAAATCGAAATGTCAGATATTATTTAGTAAAATTTGTAACCGTTACCGAGTAAGAAATTACTGAATTTTGACAAATTAGCGCGAAGCACATATTAAGTCGGGCACGGCAGGTGAGAGCGGGTGGGCTTTAGGGAAAGAACGAGGGTGAAACGCCGCGCGACAATTGTGGAGTGGGGGTGGGAGGAGTCAACGAGTGGTGTGATAGACAATTGTCGCGCGGCGTTTTACCCCCGTTCTCTCCCTAAGGCCCACCCGCTCTCACCTGCCGCGCCCGACTTATTATGTGCTCCGCGCTAATTCGTCAAAATTTGAAACGACCGTAATTCTTGACCGCGAATATCGGACCGGCCGGAGTGCCCGGATGTGCTCGCCGGGCGGACAGGATTCGCGAGAGAATTTGTAGGCCCGAAAATACACGAGACGTGGTTTAACAATTAATTGATAGTTTATTCAATTAATGAAAACAATTTACAATGAAGCCAACTGTGACGAACGCGTGGTTGAGATGTCGCCAGACAGAACACGAATATAATAGAACGCTTACGGTAACGCGGTAATTGGCGCGTGTATGCGCCGGATCGGTACGGCGGTGATCGATACGCGGATCTATGACGGGCGGGCCGTTACAAGTTTTCGGTAACCACCTAGATAACGCCCTAACGGATCGCGGGGCTAGCGGCGCGAATATTCCCCAGTGTTGCGGGCCTGGGCGGGGCCTGATCGATGCACGCGACGCGTGACGCGGTGGTTGAACTAATTCGTATATCGCGACGCGGATGCGGATTTTCGGATGTCGTGAAGGACGGAGCACCTGTTCGGTGTTGCAGTAGCCGAGAGTACTCGGCCGAGGCGGAGAGCTCTCCACCCCGGGTTTGTGCAACGGTGCGAAAGGATATTTCGCCTTGGCAAACCGACTGTAGATCCGGGATCGAGATCACTCGAAGGAGGCGAAGTGCGCTTCACCCCACGAGCCGGTCTTACGAATCGAGAATTGCTTTCGGCTGTTAGGAAGATTCCTATGTGGGCAAGCGTCAGGAGTGCCTGACCGAGGCGAAGTTCGCTCCACCCCCCGTTGTTCTGCTTGCTTCAAGAGTCGGTCGGTCCGGATGTTCGCTGTGAGGCGAACGGAACGAGAACGGTGCGCGACTTTTCCAAATTCGCCTTTTTATCTAGAAAAGGCGACGTCCGGGGGTATCCTGGTACGTGGCGCCGGCCGCGGCATTCCGCGGTACCGTGCGCGTCGCGCTCGTTTGGACGAGCTCGGGGCCGCTCGTGTAAGTCCGTTCCGCGAGACTTTGCGCGTTACTCGGTACTTGTACAATTCTCGCGCCGATGATCGGTTTCTTCGGGAGCCCCCGCGCTCCCCTTCCTGTCCGAGAGGATGGTCGTCTCGGCCTCCGGTGGTTCTTCTCTGGGAACGATGCTTTTCCCGGGGCATCGTTACAAATTCAGTAATGTCTTACTCGATAACGGTTACGAATTTTACTAAATGATATCTGACTTTTTGATTTGTATTCCCGATATCTATTTACAGTTACCGGGAAGGAAACCTTATTTCAAACACCCTGTATACAGGGTGTCCCGCACCATGTGTCAATCCTACGAGGGATCAGTAGATATCGGGAATAGAAATAAAAAATTCTAGTGCCATTTTGCAAAATTTGCATTAATAACCAAGAAAAAAAATTATAAAAATTTAAGTACGCGAGCGAATACGACCGCGTCGCTAGAACCGGGTGACGCCTAAGAAGTAAAGGCCCAACCCACTCGAATACGGATTGGAAAACATGCGAGCGACAAGATGTGACAAAGCGCAGGCGACACGATGCGACAATACGTTAGGCGAGGCGAGTGACCACGCGCGAGCGAGACGAGGCAACAATACGCGAGCGAGGCGAGGCGACGACGTGCGAACAAGACAAAGTTTCGATTTTAAAATTAATTTATAAGATGTGTAAACGCTATCGTTTCCACACCACTATTCGAAGTAGATAGCTCGGCGCGTTTTTTTTAATGTGGTATCCCCTGTAGGCCTAATCCACCGGCACAAGTTTAACGCAGCAATTGTTCGAATTGCCCACCTTGTTCTTGTAAACAAAGTGTGGCTCTTTTAACAATTTGCTGCGTTGTCCTTTGCGCCATGTCGGGCGTGATTGTATTGAAGGCCGCTATAATTGCATCGCGAACCTCCTCTACAGCGTGATCACGCACATTTTCAATTTTTGATTTAACGTACCCCCAAATAAAGTAATCCAGCACGTTCAGATCCGGGGAACGTGCTGGCCAGGTGATGGGACCACCTCGACCTATCCATCGATCCGCGTAATTATTGTCTAATATTTCCCGCGCGCGATATGAGAAATGTGCAGGAGCACCGTCTTGCTGATAAATCAATGTTTGCCTGATTTGTAGCGGGAGATCTTCCAACAATATCGGCAAATGTTGTAAAAATAAAGCATATCTTGCTTCATCGAGCCGCAGTGGTAAAAAAAAAAGGTCCGATCTAAAAATAACCAATAATAACAATATTATGCATTTTGTTAGCACTTTTATTTTACGAATTTTTATGCGATAAAAATACTTACCACTTTGTTCCCGATTATTCCGGCCCACACGTGCAAGCTCCACCTGTATTGAAAGGTTCCTATTCGAATCGCATGAGGATTTTCGGTGGCCCATGTGACAAAATTCTTTGAATTAAAAACTCCATTAGGAGTAAAGATTGCCTCATCCGTCCATAGGATGAGGTTGGGAAAATTTAAATTTCGCCGGCATTGAGCGAGGAATCCTGTACACGTTTTATTAATAATTATGTGTAATAAAAGCATTGCACTTGAAAAATATGTGAAAAAAAGAAATTACCTTCGCAAAAAAGAACGCGTTGCACGTAATCCTGCAGGAGAAGTTGTTGCACTTTTTGAAAATAAAATGGGTGCAACCCTTCTTCTTTCAAAATTCTATGCACCGTAGTTTTTTTTAAATTAAGATTTCGCGCCACTTCTCGCACGCTACTTCTCGGGTTCTCCTCAAAGGCACGAAGAACCGCTTCCTCGGTCTCGACGTTTCGTCGTGCGGGACAATTTAAATTTCTTCGCTGCACACAAACTGTTCCCGTTTCTCGCGCTCGTTGCACGCACCTGAATATTGTTCTGTGTGAAGGTAAACGCACACGATTAGGGAAGCGTTCCGCGTACGAACGCTCTGAAGCAATTGCATTTTCCCCGGTCGCACTGTAACAAACAATCATATCGACATATTCACCAGCGGTATAATTCATTTTTTTCGACTAAATTAACACCTCGATATACACGGTTTAACCTAGTGCCGCTCACGACGATATGCTTACATTAGACTCGTCTCGTCAGAGCACATGAAAATCGAGAGAAAAAACAAATGACAATCGAAACATCGTCGGTTAAGAAAGAAAGAATTCTCGATAAGAAAAACAAAATAACTGAGTTGGCTAAGTAAAACATACGATGTTATTTTTAGCGTAAGAACGACTAGAAAGCTTCGGGCAAGTGAGCGCGACAGGCGACGGCGCCATTCCTACGAATTCGCCTGTCGCGCTCACTCGCCCGCAGCTTCCTAGTCGTTCTTACGCTACACATTTTAATTATTTTCTCAATAACGATTGAGAATTTTACAAAATGGTATAAGACTTTTTGATTAGTATTTAGGAGACTTACCTATTTCTCACGGATGCGTCATATGGTATGAGACACCCTGTATATATATATATATATATATATATATATATATATATATATATATATATATATATACATGTATAAAAATGAGTAATTACAATGATGAGAATTTACAAATAACGCCGCGGGGATGGTACGCGGTCGTGGCCGGTTTAATTAACGCGAAAAAGCGGGTGTAAGTCCTTCGAATATGCGAGTTACGCGGAGACACGCGTTGAGCACGTGGCCGGTAGATGAGATCCGCACAGAATTTAACAATGAGTTTCATGCTTGAGTTAGTCCTTAAATTAATATCTGTCTGTTTAAATGTTCTTGAGAGCTCGCACTGAGTTTAAACAATGAATCACAATTATATTAATCGTGAGATCACACGCTGCGAGATCTGATGAGCTACTCAACACGCCTCGTGCTGCAGGGTGATGTCTTCTAGAAGATTCTTCGCGTGTTGCACACGGCGAAGATGATCTGGATGAGTTGTACTGGAGACAAGGCGATGAGTTGAACGATGAGTAACACGATGAGCAAGAATTATGAGAGAAGCACACTGCACGTTGTTGCACACGAGGTGATGCTTGGCACAGCTAGACGAACACTGATAAGCCTCGAGCCGGCAACGCTTTCGAGAATCGGAGGCAATTATCGAACGATGGATTGATATCGATCCGTCGCCGGCGATCGGCCACAAGGTGCTGCCCCCGCGGCGGTGACTTGATTAATTACTAAATTCAAATCTTTTAACAATACATATATATATATAAATAACATTTCTTTAATTTATAGATTAAAAAAAATAGATAGAAAAAAATTTATAATATTTTATGTTTTGTTTAACATAAGTAACATTAATTTAAAACTTTTTAATATTATTGAATTATTTAAAGGTTTTTTTACTTGCAATATTAACAAAATTAATTAAATTATAAAGTACCTAATAATTAAATTAATAATAAAATATTAATTATTTACAGATAATAATAAAAGTTCAAGAAGAAAAAGGGTTTTTAAATAATCGTTTACTCGCTTATCCACAATATTATTGCCTAGAACACAAATGTTATATTATTCTTGGTGGACTAGGTGGCTTTGGTTTAGAACTAGCAGATAAATTGATTCATCGAGGTGCGAAAAAGATAGTTTTCACATCAAGAACCGGAATTAGAACGGGTTATCAACAATCAAGAATAAATCTTTGGCGTTCTTATGGTGTTGATGTGCAGATTCTTACGATTGATGATAATGTAACACATGAAAATTGTAAAAAGATATTAGAATTTGCCGAAACAAAAGGACCAGTGGATGCGATATTTAATCTTGCAGTTGTTTTGAATGATTGTATATTTCCAAATCAATCCGCACAAACATTTAAGGATTCGTTTAAATCAAAAGCATGGATGACGAAGCAAATAGACGAATTGTCGAGAATTATCTGCCCGCAACTTCGACATTTTGTTGTATTTTCCTCCGTCTCGTGTGGAAGAGGAAACGCAGGCCAAACGAATTATGGAATGGCTAATTCCGTAATGGAAAGAATATGTGAAAAACGTGTGAAAGAAGGATATCATGGTTTGGCAATACAATGGGGTGCTATTGGCGATGTTGGGCTCGTTGCAGATATGCAAGAAGAAAATAAGGAATTGATAATAGGCGGTACATTGCAACAAAAAATATCCTCTTGTTTGGATACATTAGAAATATTTTTGCTGCAAGATCGACCTATCGTAAGCAGTATGGTTGTTGCTGAAAAAGGAAATGCTAGCAAATCATTGAATATTTATGAAACAGTTGCTCAGATAATGGGTAAGATCAGTTTTATATTGTTACGCCCGGTATACGGAGCAGCGTGAAGCTGCCGGCTCGCTCCGAGGTTTCGGTTCCCCGTTGCTAAGGGAACGAAGATGATTGATTATGATTAAATGACAGTTCTGCCCGTGTCTCGAATCGGTGCAGACGTTGTATCGCTTGCATGCTCTGTTATTAAATCGTTCTTGTTCATTTTTATAAATCGTCTCTCTTTCTATCGCGGAGCTCAAGCGCCGCGAGTGTGAGTGTGTGAGTGTGAGAGACGCGAACGCGGAGACGTTCGCCGACCCGTTCCCGGCGTAACATTTTGGGGGCTCGTCCGGGATGGCTACGCATGCGGCGAAGAGGAGGCGATCCCGTCAGGAGGATTCTGCTTCGTCTGAGGCGGCGGCGTTCGAGTCGCTCCGTCAGGAGATGCGTCAGCTGCGGGTCGAGCAGGGCCAGAGGGAGGAGAGTCTGCGGGCCGAGATTCGTCTGCGTGATGATGCGATCACGAGGATGCAGAGCCGAATCTTGCAGCTAAGTCCCTCCAATAATTTTTCGCGCGTCTCCGGTGTTCTTCCGGCGGAGGGGGGCGCGAGTTTTGTTCCGGATGTCCCTCCGGTTGAGGGTGACGCGCGTTCCGTGTCCGGGTTGAATTTAAAGTTAGATACATATGACGGTTCCGTTCCATTGCGAGAGTTCTTCTCCCAATTTGATTTGATCGCTCGGGCGAAGCAGTGGGGACAGGAGGCAAGAACTGTTGCCCTTGTTTCTTGTCTTCGGGGCAGAGCGCGTTCGGATCTCTGTTCTTTTCAGGATTCCGAGGGCATGGGCTACGCGGAGCTAAGAGCAAAGCTCGAGTTATGTTTCGGGGAACCGCGGTCTTCTCAGAATTATTATTCACTTTTTACAAATCGGAGACAGAAGGAAGGGGAGGATTTTGCTTCTTTTGAGACGGAATTAGAGCGGTTATCTCAGTTAGCTTATCCTGAATGTCCCTATGAGGTACGCGACAAGATCGCTTGTGCTCAGTTTATTTCTGCGTTGTTAGATGGTAGGGTTAAGAGAACGTTGCAATTAGAAGGAATCTCTTCACTTAAGAAAGCGATCGAGAGATCGAAAGTGATCGGGACGATTTTCGGGGAATCTTTCGATAGGAGAGTGTCAGGTTTTCAGGGGCGCGCGAGTTCTTTTAGGAATTTTAATTCTTTTCGTTCGGAAAAGTCCAGGGGGGACGTTAAGGAAAACGAAGGAAAGGGGGAAAATTCGGTAAATCCTAGGAAGTATAAAGGGAATAAGTTTTCTCGGGAGACGAAGGGAAGGGCTCGAGGAGAGTGTTGGCTTTGTGGGAAGCCAGGACACTTCCAGAATCAGTGCCCTACCCGTAAGGGAAACTCGGAATAGTCGACCTCTTCGGGGGGGGGTCGGCTAAAGTAAAGGGGGCCCCGAAAGAGTTATTTTTCAGAAAAATCGGCTATTCTTTACGTGATTTTTGTTTCGCAGGAAAAATTAATGGTAGAGAATGTAATTTCAGAATTGACACGGGCTCTGATATTACTATTTTGAGTTCTAGGTTTTTCGAAAAGGGGAATTCAGGTTTGCAATCGCTTAGAGAGGGGCTAAGATTTTGATATTCTACAGGGGAAGATGTTTCTATTAGAGGAGAAGCTAAAGTTTCTATGGAGGTAGGGAAGTTTGCTCTTGAAATGAGTATGTTTGTAGCGGAGATTTCGGATGATTGCCTTCTCGGGGCGGATTTTCTGAGGAATGTTCGTTTTTCCAAAATTTTTGACGAAACATTTGGTTCTTGTCGGAATTCTTTGAGGGTGGCCAGAGTCAAACAGACTTCCGGGGTGAATTCTTCTTTTCCTCAGAAGCTTTTTGAAGAAAGCTTGAAAGGATTAAATGATGAGCAGAAGAATGTAGCTTCTTTATTCTTTAGAGAATTTCAAGGGACATTTTCGGAGGAAATAGTTGCAGGAAATTGCGAACTAGTAAAACATAAGATTGATGTAGCGGACGCTCTTCCGATTAGACAGGTTCCTCGTCGGATTCCTTTTTGAATGAGGAATGAGGTTGACGGAATTATCGAAGATATGAAAAACCGTGGGGTAATTGAAGAGTCGCAAAGTCCTTGGGTTTCTCCAGCAGTTAAAAAAAGGATGGGACAATTAGATTCTGCGTTGATTATAGAAAAGTTAATGCGGTTACGGTAAAAGATTCTTTTCCTCTGCCGAGGATAGATGATATTTTAGATCGTTTGGCTGGGAATTCCTGGTTTGCTACTCTTGATCTTAAGAGTGGGTATTGGCAAATCAGGATGGATCCAAAAGACAAGGAGAAAACGGCTTTTTCCATAAGAAAAGGACTTTGGCAATTCACTGTCATGCCTTTTGGTCTCACAAATGCTCCGGCAACTTTTGAACGGTTTATGGAAAGGGTTTTGGAAGGGCTTCTTTCTAACAGTTGTTTTGTATATTTAGATGATGTAATAGTTTTTGGAATAAGTTTCGAGGGACTTATGGAGAATCTTAATGAAGTGTTTCTTCGTTTAAAAAAATTTAATTTAAAAATCAATCCAGGGAAGTGTGTTCTTTTCAGTAGGAAAGTTAAGTACTTAGGTCATGTGGTTTCTTCAGAAGAGGTAGCTACTGATCAGGAGAAAGTAGCAGCAGTAATAGATTGGCCAGTTCCTCATACGAAGAAGCAATTGAGAAGCTTCTTAGGTTTTTGCTCGTATTATCGGAGATTCGTGAAAGGTTTTTCTTCGATAGCAAAGCCACTTCATTATTTGACGGGAAATTTGGTGAAATTTTCTTGGACAATTGATTGTCAAGAGGCTTTTGAATCCTTGAAGCGGGCCTTAACTTCTCCTCCAGTGTAAGCGTTCCCGAAGGAAGAAGGTCAGTTTATTTTAGATACTGATGCCTCTGGGATAGGAATCGGGGCTGTTCTTTCACAGAAGCAAGGGGATGAGGAGAAAGTTATAACGTATTTCAGTCGGGTTTTATCAAAGTCTGAAAGGAATTATTGTGTTACTCGACGCGAGCTTTTAGCCATTGTAGATGCAGTCAAATCTTTTCGTCATTTTCTTTTAGGAGGGAAATTTTTAATTCGCACGAATCATATTTCTTTAAGGTGGCTCTTGTCTTTTAAGGAACTCGAGGGTCAGTTAGCTCGCTGGGTAGAAAGATTACAACAATTTCAGTTCGAAATTGCTTTTAGGAAGGGGACTTCTCATGGGAATGCCGATGGTTTATCGAGAAGGCTTTGTAAAGCGGAAAACTTTCGGTATTGTTTTAGGGTTGAGCAAAAAGTCTTCCGAGGGAGGGAAGACTGTGGCTCGAATAGTCTTCCAAGAAGAAGAGTTAGATCTTTGGAAGAAGGATCAGCGGGAGGATCCGAGTCTTAATGTTTTTATACAGGCGAAAGAGTCTGGGGAACGTCTTTTCCGTTCGGGATTTTCTTCTTCAGATACAACGGGAAGAGTTCTTAATTCATATTGGGATTCCCTCGTTTTAGAGAACAGAGTTCTTTATAAGAAATGGATAGCTCCGAATTTGAGGAAGGTGCTGTTTCAGTTAGTGGTTCCTCGTAAACGGATTAAGGAGGTTCTGGCTGATGCCCATGATTCTACTTCGGTTGGGCACTTTGGGATCAATAAGACTCTAGATAGAATTCGGAAGCGTTTTTATTGGGTTTCTTGTAAACAAGATGTAGAAGATTGGTGTCGTTCGTGTTCGGTTTGTTGTTCAAAGAAGGGACCTTCCGGCAAAGGAAAATCTCCTTTGCAAATTTACAATGTCGGATCTCCGTTTCAGAGATTACAGATGGACGTTCTTGGTCCTTTTCCTATATCTTCTTCTGGGAATAGGTTTCTTTTGGTGATTGTAGATTGTTTTTCTAAATGGGTGGAAGCATGTCCGGTGAGGAATATTAGGGCAAGAACGGTAGCTGAAGTTTTTGTTAGGGAAATTATTTCGAGATTTGGAGTTCCTGAGGAAATACATACAGATCAGGGACGAAACTTTGAGTCCGGTCTTTTGAAAGAGTTGTTGAATCTTTTGGGGGTTAGGAAAACTAGGACTACTGCTTTATATCCACAATCGGATGGGCAGGTGGAGCGACAGCATCGTACAGTTTTGGAATATCTTTCAAAATTTGTTTCAGAAAATCAAAAAGATTGGGATCGTTGGATTTCAATGTTTTTGTTAGCTTATAGGTCTTCGAAGCATGAGGTTACTGAGGTTTCTCCGGCGGAGCTTTGTTTTGGCAGGGATTTAAGGTTACCGTTAGATTTGACGCGGGGAATGCCTCCTCAATCTTCTCAGTTTTCAGCTTTTCAAGGAGAGTTTGTTAGGGGTTTAAGACAAAGGCTTGATGAAATCCATTCTCAAGTCAGGAGGAAAATGGCGGTTAAGTCTTCTCGTGTTAAGGCGTTTTATGATAAGAATGTTAGAGATATTTTATTCCGAGAGGGACAGAAGGTTTGGTTTTTTAATCCTTGTAGAGTTAGAGGTAAGGCTCCTAAATTACAAAGTAATTGGGAAGGACCTTACTTGATTTTGAAAAAGTTAGGGGAGGTGGTGTTCTGTATTCAGAAGTCGCCTAAGCATAGGAAAAAAGTCGTTTATGCGGATAGGTTGGCTCCGTATTTTGAAAGGGAAAATTAAATAGATTTTGGGGGCCGTGTTTGTTTTTTTTTTGGGGTGAAAATTGATTTTTCTTTAGATACTGTTTTTCTTCTTATTCTATTTTGAGGAAGAGTTTAACTAGTCGGGGAGGAAGGAGAATTTTCTTCAGGAGAAACGTGTTCCGCTCCATTTCAAGATGAAGGAAGATTTTTCGTTAAGAAGACTGTTCTTCTCATGGTTTTTGATCTGTGGTTTTCCATGGGACGAAGGGCTAATGCCGGAACAGAAACTTGGGGAGACCTTGAGTCAGAGGGTCCACAGAAAGTTATGCCCCCCCCCCTTGTTTGAAGATTTTAAGAGGAGCAGCGGAATCGAGCTGAGGGCCAAGGACGGAAGCATCTTCGCGCTGAGGAAGATTCTTCGCGTCGCTTCGTGGAGTTCAAGAACTTGGACAGGAGTCCAAGGTGGAACAGGAAGCCACGGAGGCCCCCCCTGATTGTCGGGGCGACAATCTGGACGAAGGGGGGGGGGCAGTGTTACGCCCGGTATACGGAGCAGCGTGAAGCTGCCGGCTCGCTCCGAGGTTTCGGTTCCCCGTTGCTAGGGGAACGAAGATGATTGATTATGATTAAATGACAATTCTGCCCGTGTCTCGAATCGGTGCAGACGTTGTATCGCTTGCATGCTCTGTTATTAAATCGTTCTTGTTCATTTTTATAAGTCGTCTCTCTTTCTTTCTCGGAGCTCAAGCGCCGCGAGTGTGAGTGTGTGAGTGTGAGAGACGCGAACGCGGAGACGTTCGCCGACCCGTTCCCGGCGTAACAATATAAATTTAAACAATAGTGTAATAGTATAAAAATTATAAAGCGATTGTGGACTTAGAAATTAATATATATATATATATATATATATATATATATATATATATTATTCTGTTACTTTATTTCAAAACAGGATTAAAGAACACAAATGCTGTTTCACCAAAAGTTCCTCTAGCTGAAATGGGAATGGATTCAATGATGGCAGTTGAAATTAAGCAAACATTAGAAAGAGAATTCGATATTTCCTTGACAACGCAAGATATAAGAATGCTAAATTTCTCTAAACTTAAACAAATGGCAATTACACCCGAACAAGGAAAAATATGGGATTCAAGTGAAACTGATACAAATAATTTGTTTCAAAAAATGGAAAATTCAGATTTTGTTCCAAATATACTTATAGAACTTGTTACAAAAAAAGAGGTTAATGGAGACAACATAATATTCG
The DNA here is from genome assembly GCF_019399895.1 of Cardiocondyla obscurior. Taxonomy (NCBI): domain Eukaryota; kingdom Metazoa; phylum Arthropoda; class Insecta; order Hymenoptera; family Formicidae; genus Cardiocondyla; species Cardiocondyla obscurior. The sequence goes on along the minus strand of NW_027228797.1, from coordinate 63,663 downwards.
TGCCAGGAATCGATAACTGTTCAAAAGTATTTAAATTCACATCATCAGAAATTAAATATACAGCAACGTGTTTGCAACATGGTGTACTTAATATTCCTAATGAAAGTCATTCAGTGATGAAATCAGCCGCTTATTTACTGCCTGTAACAAATTTTGCATTAATTTAAATTTTTATATAAAATACATGTTTTATAATTTATATAAAAACATATAGAAAAACAAATAAATTAAAAAAATTACATTTTTTAAATATTATTGCTACTTATACAGAGTGTCTGAAATAAAACTTCAAATATGAAAACTGGGTATCAAATTTGGAGACAAAGTCCTTTACGAATTTTTAAAATTCGTAACCATTACTGAAAAAAATTAATTTGTATAACGCATGAGCGACAAGGAATGTGGGTGAGTGAGCGCGACAAACGAATAGCTAAAAATGGTACCGTCGTCTGTCGCGCTCACTCACCCGCATCTTCCTTGTCGCTCATGCGTTATATAAATTAATTTTTTTTTCAATAATGGTTACAAATTTTACAAATTCGTAAAGGACTTTTCGTCTCCAAATCTGATTCCCTATTCACAGTTTTCATATTCGAAGTTTAATTTTGGACACCCTGTATACTAATTCATATTTATTTGTTTTAGCATGTATTAAAAAAAATAAAAAATCAGAAGGAATTTTTCATAGTGGGTTATTCATATGGATCACTAATTGCCATTGAATTAGCAAGATTATTAGAAGCTAATAACTTGTTAGGACGATTAATACTAATAGACGGAGCTCCTGATCTATTCAAATTATGGATAAATAAATTTATGCCTGCTACATCATTAAAAGAATTACAAAATCTAATAATTCTTTGGTTATTAAAAGTGTACACTAAAATTGATGAACAAGAGGTAAGTATAAAATAAAATAAAAATAAAAAATAAAGTTCTAAAAATATATTTAATATTTTATTCTTATTATATAAAAATTATTCATTAAAGTTTATTGTCATTAAGAATTTAATAAATTTTTTTAACTTTAATTGATAAAATGCAAATATTATAAGCCACATAAAATACAAATTTTTTATTTGCAGTTAATGTTGAAATTGAACAAATGTAACACTGTGGAAGAAAAGTTAAAAATATTTCACACTCGTTTCCCGATGGTCATAAATATAAATACATTGACTACCGAAAATCAAAGGCTAATGTATTTTACGATTTATAATCATATAATTGCTATACTAAATTATAATATATCTTCGTTACCTCGCCTCAAATCACCTATAACATTGTTGAAACCCACATTTCCAATTATTTCATTTCCAGAAGAGGATTATGGTCTGCACAGGGTAAATTCAATTTTGATTAATATTTCTAAGCTAGTAAAATTTAATATACAGGGTGTCCCAGACCAGTGTATTTTATTTTTAATGGTAAGTAGAACGCGTTAAGAAAAATCGAAAAGTTTAATAACACTTTGTAAAATTTTTATTCGTTTCCGAGAAAATTAATAAAATATTAATAAGTTAGAGGGACAAAGAAACTGCAAGCTGTGCGAGCGAGGGACAAGCACCGGCGAGTATTCTGAAGAGAATGGAAGTTAGTGCGCAGAGAGTGAAACGTGGCGACGATACGCGAGTGAGGCGAAGCGTCGATACACAAGCGAAGCGAGGCAACGATGTAAGTGAGGCGAGACGACGATACGCCGGTGCTTGTCTCTCGCTCGTACAGCTCGCAGTTTCCTAGTCCCTCTTACCTATTAATATTTTATTAATTTTTTCAGAAACTGTTAAAAGATTTAATCATTAATTAACTATGCTACCGCCGCGGGGTAGCACCTCGTGGCCTATCGCCCCAAATCGATATCGATCAGTCTATCAATTTCCGCCTGCAATTCTCGAAGGCGTTGCCGGCTCGAGAATCTCTCATTGTCGTGTACTGTAAAAGAATCACCTCGTGTGCAGCCAGTGTGCAGTGTACTATTTTCAAGAATTTTCCACTCATCTAGTTCGACTCATCTCATTGTCTCATAGTACTTACTCAGCAAAATCATCATCACCGTGTGCAACTCATTGTCTAACTTATCGACGGAATCATCTGAAAGAATCATCCGGCAGCACAAGGCGTGTTGAACCTCGTGCTCATTTACTCACCAGCTTTCACAGCCTAAAGCCCGTATTAATTAATAAAATTATACGTGAAAGTAATCTGCCATAGTAAACGCGGAACGAATAATCAAGTGACAATATCTTAAACTTTCGTGAAACTTATCAGTAAACTCAGTGCGGATCTCATCTAACGGCCACGTGCTTCTCACATGTCTCTGCGTGATCGGCTCTTTTCAGAAGGACTAACACCCTCTTTTTTTGTCATTGTTTCAACCGGCCACAACCGCCCTTACATTTCGGCGGTAGCTACACTCAAATTAATCATAAGCATTTTTATATAAAAACAAATGAGAATTTTACAAAGTGCTATTAAACTTTTCGATTTTTCTTAACGCGTTCTACCTACCATTAAAAATAAAATACACTAGTCTGGGACACCCTATATAAATAGCTCTATAACAAGAAATTATTTTTCAGGTCACTGAAGGTAAAATTCAAGTGCATTCCATCGAAGATAATCATATTACAATAATGAGTAACGATAAACTAACATCAATTATTAATGAGTGGATGAAAAATAATAACACAGACTAATATAATATAAACGTGATAAATACATTACTATAAACATTTATATTATAATAAATAAATTGTTCCACCGGGAAGGTGCTGTGGGGTCCGTTCTCCGAATAGTGTAGCGGGATAGTTTCCGAATAAATATATCTCGTCCAAGTTATAATAGTTTTTTATTTTCCCTTGATGAATTACAGCTTTCGAAGCCACGCGTGTGTCTAATACAAATTCTTAATTGCGACTCCTCGTCCGGGCCGCGGCTGCCCCTATATATCTCCTGCTGTTGCTATGTCAAAATTCATAGCAATCAGCAGAATCGCGGGTGGCAACCGCGATTGTCCTCGGACGTCGCGTCCCGGCCGGAAATGCCGGGTTACCTTGATCGGCGGTATTCTGCCGATCAAGCTAAACAGTCGCGCGCGTGCGACATTCCGGCGTTATTCCCGAGCCTCTGTTGCTAAGGGCTCGGGATATAACAAAATAAATAATTATTATATGTATATAAAAAAACTTGTAAAAAATTATGAATACTTACAAGGATCGTTAAGCAACTCAAAAATTTAAAAAAATATGATACTTTATGTGCATGTACATTCATCTGTAATACAAAACTATTTTTTGCTTGTGCTAAGTTTCACTTTAAAAAGGTGAAACCACTCCTTACAAATGGAAGGGTTTTTTGCTTTTTTTGATATAACTCGAAAACTATTTAAGATATCAAAAAAAGTTTTATACAAAAGTTTTATAGTAAAAACAACTGTATTTAACTGCAGTAACAGAATGAAATAAAAAAAATTTTTTAACAAAATTGTTTATAAAAATATAAAATTTTTTTTTTTTTTAATTCTATTATTGCAGTTAAACAGAGGTGTTTCTACCATAAAACTTTTGTACAAAATTTTTTTTGATATCTTCAATAGTTTTCGAGTTTTATGAAAAAAAGTGAAAAACCTCTACATATGAAAATACTTTTTTTCTGTAAAAATTATTTTTGAGTCGCAACTAAAAATTTTTAATTTATTTTTTACTCTATATGCGTTTGTTACCATATAAGAAACCACGGTTGAACCTACGTGGACCATTGAAAAACTTTGTAACCAAATAAGGATTAACAAAGTCAAAACCACTCCTTTCCATTATTCTAAAATAGTATGTAAGTAGATCCGAAAATCACAATCTATGATTCGGCAAAGACATATAAAGATACAAATAGATATATGCACACTGTAAATTTGTAAAACCATAAGTCCGACTTTACTCTTTATATCAAAAATTGTAAAAACTTGTGTTCAGGAATAAATTTACTCTGGAAAAAAATTATCAAGTTTTCTACAGTGAATTTATTAAGTGACCTTTATCTTGGAGTTTTAACTTCCTTAACCGCAGAAGAACCTTTTAATTATTATTATTTATCATTACATGGTCGAACGAAGTCTTGAAACAACCTCGAGCACTGAAACGTCACACGTCAAAAAAATATTTTAAAAATAGCGTTTTATAGGGCTTGAGTCCGCGTCGAACGCGCACCCCGATTCTTCTAGCTTAACTAGAACGTGAGATATTTAGTTTTAAGTTTTTGTCTTTTTGCGGAGTTTTTTCAAAACTAAAAAACTCTCATAACTCGATTTACAGGCGTAGGAAAAATACTATAAAAAAGTGTTTTAAAGGGCTTAAAAGCCCGCGTCCAATGCACCTTTTAAAAATTGTTTAGTTCTACTAGAATGCGAGATATTTAACATTTTCGATAAAATTGATTTTGATCGCTTATAACTCAATCATCAGGCGTCCGAAAAATATTTGAAGCAGAGCGTTTTAAAGGACTTTAAAATTCGTTTTCAACGCGCAATTAAAAATATTTTTAGCTCAACTAGAACCCAAAATATTTAGCATTAAAAAAAATTTTTTTTTTATTTACTCCGATTTTCCAAACGCTCATTAATTAGAGCACAGGCGTCCGAAAAATATTTAAAGTAGAGCTTTGAAACCCGCTTTTAACGCGCAATTTAAAATATTTTTAGCTTAACTAAAACTCGAAATATTTAGCATTAAAAAAATTTTTTTTCTTATTTTACTTCAATGTTTTAATTGCCCATAACTCGAAGCACAAATGTCTAACAGGTATTTAAAATAGAGCTTTTTGTAAGACATATAACGCCACATCCGTGCATCTGTTTCCTTCTTTTGTGGTTTTATTAGAACTCAAGATATTCAGCTTCTTGTAAAATTTGCTCCAATTTTTTTTAACAATTATTGCTTGAAACACAGGTGTTCCTGACTTACGCCAACCCTAATTGATCCAACCCTAAACTACCTCAATTTGAAAATTTTTGCTTTGACCTATCTAAACTTAAATTTTTTAATTCTGACCTACCTCAATTTGAATTTTGTAATCTTGACTTATCTTAATTTGGAATTTTTTAACGTTGACTTACCTAAATTTTTTTTTTTATATAGTGGGGAATGCATTTATGTATACTCTCTCCCCTGGGAAAGAGAGAGGGTTATGTTGGGCTCAGGTCTTACGCCGCGAGACTGTCCACTACCGACTAAACCCCGCTTTTGCCCGCATAGGTGCCATTGAATTTGGAGAGGTTGGGGAATCACGAGCGTATACATCCCAATCTTCCCGGCACCGACCCACTCGATGACTTGGGTGGGTTCCCCGCGCTGCCGCCCATAGGACTGAGGGCCGCAGGGCCCGCATTTATGTTGCGGGCCGGCTTCTCTATGTAGTCGCTTTAATTGGCAACAAAACTACATGGGAAGGCGAGACTGGAAAAGGCTCCCCAGCCTCGCTCTTTACAAGACGAGGGAAAGACACCCCCCTCCCTGAGCTAACTTAACTCGGCGGGGGGCAGACTCATCTCCCGTCTTTACTGTCACGTTGGTTCGCCGGAGTTTAAACGTGAACTCCGACGCACCGCTTGTACTTGAGTGCCAATGTCTCAGCCGGACGGAAGGGGGAGGCTTGCGCCCGTTCCCTACCCCCAACCCGGCGTCGACACCGAGCACCTGTAAAAGAGACTGTCTGCCCTTTTGTAAGACAGAGTCTACTGGGGGCAAACTCTCATCCTCAACAGAACTTTGTGTAAAAGCCGGCTGGCTATTAGTAGCCGGCAATGCAAGGGGAACAGCCGATCTAGAAGACCTAGGCTGCCCCCTTCTCTTTCTCTCTTCTTTCTCTTTACTCCGCATGACGCGGCTACAAAAGACGAGGAAGGCGTTCCATGCCTCCTCGTCCTCTGCAATTTTTTGCGCCAGCGGAGGGAGGGAAGGACAAGTCGTGTCCTACTTTATAAATGAGCATGTTTCGCTCTTCTTCCCCGCTCGGCACCGTTCTAACGTATGTTGAGCATCGTCTCTTGGTGCCCCGCAGTGGTAACATGTCTCCAACGTCTCCTTTCCGATGCGACGCAGGTATGAGGTGAAGCATCTGTGCCCTGATAACACCTGCGCCGCATGGAAGGAAAGTCCTCTCCGTTTTGCAGCAAGCCAATCACTCAAAATCGGCTCTACTGCACCAATTATTCTTCCGCCTTCCGCTCTTACTTGGGCGCGCAAACGCACCTGCCTTTAACGTTTTGACGCGGTAGTACGACCTAACTCGACTTTGAATGATTAGGGTCGGCCGGACACCGTGTCTTCTGTCATATTTCCGAAGTTCGTGATATACTTTGAAATGTTCCACCGCTGTTAAATCCAGCGGTGGAATGCCTGCTAACACCGCAGCCGCCGCACGCGACACGGTGCGGTATACTCGCGCCGACCTGACATTGATCAGGTGGAAAGCTTTCTCAAAGAGAATGCGACCACCCCTGGACAATGCCAGGTTATTCGCCCATACAGACGCGCCATACATAACTATAGACCCCACCGTGTTTGCATATAATTGCCTAGTCGCTCTACTGGGCCCCCCAGATTAGGAAGTATGCCCCGCAGAGCAGTGGCACTAGACGCGGCTTTTGCAGCGACCGCGGTAAAATGTTCGCGGAATGCCCACCGTTCATCTAAGATTAACCTAAAGTACTTGACGGTGGGCGTAATAGTAACCTCCGCTGTGTCTAAAACAACACTGTTATATGGCGAAGGGCCCTAGGCTTCATCGTAAAGCCACAGGGCCTAAATTAAGGTTTGGTGCAAGCACCCTCACTTGTTGTTGCCAAACCACAGCAGCTCTACTTCTTGTGTCCTCCTAAATTTGCCGGGCAATTGAAAACCGACTTCCGAATTATTTATAGTAAAGTTACAGTGGACCCTTACTAGACGGACACCAAAAGTCCAAGGCGTGGTATTCGCTCTCGCCACGGCTCTTTTCAGATGGAAACAGTAAGCCGCCCATACCTACAAGATTGACACTCTCCCCGTGCGAGGGCGGAAAAGGGAAAACTCCAGGGGATGCCCACATTGCTGAGTCCCGACGGACACCCAGCCCCGGACTGATGGCCACGCCATTCCCGGAGATGCTTCGCTTAAGTGCGAACCACCCCCGGCCCGTTCACTTTCGATTTATGCAGAGGGTAAATGGAACCTCTATTCGGCGTTTCATGTTCGAGCTTATGTCCCTGCAAAGCGGCGTATCATAGTCGGCCATGCACCGTCTCCTTCCCGTGTCCCGCCTTCGTGTTTTTATACGTGGGGAAAATCGAACCCCAGTTTGCACATGTGACCTTCAGGTCCGCAGACCGTCAGATCACATGCGCACTACCCGTAGTTTATGTCTGCGGAATTATTGAGGGACAGACATAACCCCTACTTTGGACGGTCCGATGCCACACATTGCCAACCTAAATCTTTAAAGGAGCCGCCCGGCGTTGCGCGACATTAATCCGTCCCCCTACCCGAAACTCCTTTCATACAAGGTGTAAGCTAATCCCTAGCCATCCTCTGTTATTTATCCAGGGTGAGGATGAGACTCCTGTAGCGGTCTTAGTCCTTGGGCCGAAGACCTTCAGCCAGTGTTCCACTCGCGAAGAAACGACAGCCTGCGATTTAAGGAGCAGGCACAACTCCCTGATTCGTTCTGGTCAATAGGCTCTAGGCGAATACCTACCCGAACGCAAACGCGAAGTCTGCGGATTATCGAGAGGCAGAATCGAACCCTCCTCTAGGCTCCGCATTATGGCCGTGACTCATTTTGCGGAACCTCCTACCCGATTCGAAAAACGACCGAAGGCTGACTCGGTGCACCCAGGATTCCCGAATCATGCCAGCGCCTACCCGAGGCTCCCTGCTAACGGAAGCAAAGCTACCTAAGCGGACAGGGCCGTGCCAGGAGCCGTCACGCTGCCAGGGCACCGAAGCTCCCAACCGACCTATGTCCAAAGACAATTTACCCCGAGGGGTGAATTGTCATGGCTATAAACTTATAGCTTTGGGACTCAAGCTGCATGCAGCTATGAATCCCTTCGCCATAAGTCTACCCGGTGCGGGGAGTGACGCTCTCCTGCCTCCGCTCTAAGCGCCACGTGACGGTTTCAGCAGAGATAGTTTCAGTCAAGTCGTGCTTCAGCTTTAAGAACTAAAAGCCCCCGGCCTCACTTCAAAGAGTACATGGCCGTTACTTCAGCCACGACCTACAGCCTACTTCTGCCTCCGATCCGCCGCCCGAAGTTCCACGCCGGTGTGTGTACTCCGCCCGAAGCCAGAGCCCCGTCAACCTCCAGGGCGGTACCACGGAGTTACCGACTCTCACCACGAGGAGGTGGGGTTGGCGCGTGGGCCGGTGCCCTTCTGAGAGTCTTTCTGATCCACTTTAATTTAAACTTTTAACCCTGACTTATTTTAATTTTAATTTTGTAATCCTGACCTTTCTCAATTTAAATTTTGTAATCCTAACCTATTTTAATTTTGATTTTTTAACTCTGACTTAGCTCAATTTAAATTTTTTTTAACCCTGACCTACCATAATTTCAATTTTTAACCTTGACCCACTTTAATAAAATAAAACCCTGACTTACCTCAAGAAAAATTTTAATCTGCTACAACAAAAATTTCCATTGATTTTCGGCCAGAAAAAAAATAAAAACAAAAACAAAAACTCTGACCTACTCCAACAAAAACTCTGACCTATCCTAATAAAAACCTTAACCTTGTGGCGAGGGTTTAGGCCCCACCACTAGACGGCAGACGCCGTCCCCGAGGGGATCCGGGCAGACACCGACCCGGATAACGCCGAACGCGCCAAGCAAGGTTCGTCGGGCGACCACCGGCCCGACGATGGCGCGCGCCGCCGAGGTAAGAGTGGGAACTCCCCCACTCTCATTTCGGCGGTTATATAAGCCGAGCTCGCGGCAGAGCAAGTACCTTGTCTGGTCCTGATCACCGTACCGATCACATCCTCCAGCTCCTAAAGGCTTCAGGCGCTCCCGAAGTTCTCTCTAGTACTCTCCGACTCGGGTGCTCTCGAGTCGTCCCCGGGTGCCCTCGGTGAGAGTCTTCCGCTGTCTTGGGCGCTTCCAAGACAGAATATATCTCAGGTTCCTGGAGACCTCGGGCGCTCCCGAGGTTCCACCACCGAGGCGACCGGATACCGCCGGCGTCCCCGGCTAGCCCGGGCTACCGAGATCCCCTGGACGGGCGCTCCCGTCCAAGCCTAGAATTCGCCGCACAACTCTCAGTCACCGGCATCGCCGCCGTCGGGCCCTCCCGACGGTCGCCATCTCCAGGGCACTTCGTGCCCACACGATTTCCCGGACGGGCGCCCCCGTCCGGCAACGGATCCGCCGCGCGACAGCCAGTCGCCGGCACTGCCGCGATCGGGCGCTTCCGACCGCTGTCCTTCGGGCCAGCCCGAGCAATCTCTGTCTCTCCGACGGGCGCTCCCGTCGGCCTAGACCGCAACTAGAAGCCCGAACTATCGTGCTCTTACGAACTCTGGCTCCGGCGAGCCTCAATCCGGCAAACTACGCGACACCTAGAGTCGCTACGGTTACAACCATCTTCAACAAAAAAAAACGCTGATCTACTTTAACAAAAAATTTTTGCTGGCCTACGGCTAAAAAAACGAGACAATAAAAAACAATAAAACCCTGATCTGTTATATAATAAAAGATCTTGACCTATTTCAATATACAAATTAACCTACCCCAATATTTTTTACATTGAGTTAAGTTAATTTATATACTGACTTGTCCCCCCTCCAAAATTCTAACCCACCTCAATATATAAATTGATTTATTTCAATGTAAAACATTTGGGTAGGTCAATTTATATACTAACCTGTATTAAAAAAAAAAACCCTGACTTATCTCATAAAACCATATTTTACCTAAAAAAAATAACCTTCCTTAACAAATATCTTAATTTTTTTCACAAAATAACTTGATCTTTTATAACAAAAACTCTGATTTTTCTTAACAAAAAAAAAATTAAAACAAAAAACAACAAAAAGAACAAACAAAAAAAAAATAAAAAAGAACAAAAAAAACAAATAAAACAAAAATAACATAAAACAAAAAAAATGAAAAAAAATGTTCCGGCAAGTTCTAGGATCGTAGGATAGAGGTGAAAGTGTTAGGAAAAGAAGGTTATTGATTTCAAACGTTCTTAAATTATGCACTTTATTATTTTTCATTAAGTGTAAGACGCTGTACAGAATTTGAGAGCGCGTGCCGCGCGAGTTTAAAGGCGAGCGCACGAAGTCGCGACTTGACAATATACTTAAAAGTGTTAAAAAACCAAAATTGCAATGGGCGCAAGAAAATAGGCACGAAGTGTCTTCGGGCAAGGTTCATTAACGACTGACGACAGTCGGCAAGCCGAAGGCAAGTGCTAAGCACTATCCCTTTGTTCAAGCGGGGACGCAATCCCGGAATTCCCGGCGCTCTTAGAATCCGCAGGATCGTCTTGCGTTGCTTGCCTGAGACTATTGTCTCCAATTTCACGACCGTTCGTGACATTAGTCAGAGATCGGCACTGCATATTAACATTTGCAGATCGTCATAAAACGCAACGCGTGCTTTATCTCCGCCTAATAAACAAAGAAAGGGCTAGCAAGACGATCTCTCTTCAAGTTGTGTAAATGGCGACGCGACGGCGCCGGGAAAGCTAGAATTACGTCTTTGCTTTTTTAATTATTTTAGACTTATACATTTTCCGCCTGCCTCGCTTTGGCAAGGGCGAAATTTACTCGCTAGGTTCGGATGCTAAAGATAACGGGATTAATATTACAACTGGCCGGACAAGAGTAGTGGTTGCCGTTTGTACAGTTACTACGCGTATATTTCCATCAATACCGGGGTGCGTGGTTATTACACGAGCAAGGGGCTACTGTGAAGAGGCGGTATTTTCGCCTTTAATTAAGCAAAGTGTCCCGATTGATAAATTTTTACTGGACTGCGCCATTTTTTTTAATGTTTAACGTGGGAGGTACTCGGATGACCATCGTTGCCAAAAATGGTCCTTCATTCGTTGCACGAGCTGACATCGCGTTAATTTATTTTCAGCTATGTTTGCGCAGGACGGTTTGGGTATCGCGATAAGCGGTGTTCCGATTAGAAAGTGACCCGAATTTAAGGCTTCTAAATCTTGAGGGTCACCGGTTAAAGCAGCAAGCGGACGCGAGTTGAGGCAGGTTTCAACTTGTGAAAGAAATGTTGTGAGCTCTTTAAAGGTTAGTTTAGAGTCCCCGATCACGCGGTGAATATGACGCTTGGTGGATTTTACGGCGGCTTCTCAGATACCACCGAAATGTGGCGCAGAAAACGGTTTAAAATGCCAGCGGATTCCGTCACTGGCCAAAGTATTTAAAAATTGACGGTCTCGAGTTAATTCACGCATGAAACCGCGTAATTGAGCATCGGCGCCGATAAAGTTAGTACCTCGGTCACTATATAAGTCGGAACACAATCTTCGGCGAGAAGTAAATCGGCGGAAGGCAGCTAGGAAGGCCTCGGTCGTATAATCCGATACGGCTTCCAGATGTATCGCTGGCGTAGCGAAACATACAAAAATGGCAAGGAAGCCCTTGTGGCTTTTCTGGTCTCGTTCTTTAGAGGTTCTCATTAAAATAGGACCGGCGTAATCAACTCCGGTGTTCTGGAAAAAACGAGAAGGCAAAACTCTGGCGCTAGGCAAAGAGCTCATTAGAGGATGAGTTGATTGACCTCGCCAGCGCGTGTAGGCAACACATTTATAAATGTGATTTTTAACTAAGGTTTGTGCGCCGACAATCCAGTATTGTTGTCGGATGGCGGCCAGAGTTAGTTGCACCCCGCCGTGCAACGTGCGCCTATAGCAGGTATCGACAATTAATTTTGTAAAATGAGAGTTGCGAAGTAATAGTATTGGATTTCGGGAATCAGAGAAAATCGCGGCGTGTTGCAACCGCCCTCCAATACGTAGTAATTTTTTATCGTCAAGGGCGGGAGTAAATTTGAGAAGAGGACTTTGACGTGAGAGAGGTTTACCCTTGATCAGATTATCTATTTCCTCAGGAAACCAGGTGGCTTGTATTATGGAGATCCAGTAATTTTGAATTTCTTTAATTTCGTTTGGCAAGATGGGTTCGGATTTTCTACCGGAGTTTTGTAGCAACCATCGTCGACACAAAGCGCAGACCCGGAGTAAGCGCTACAGATTGGAAAATCTAAGCAAGCTGGAACTTTCTTCTGGTGTTTGAATCCCCAGATGTGCTTTAGCAGGTCGTGTTTCTTCTTTGGTTTGGAACGAAGGATTGCCAACGAGCCTGAGCAGCAGGTGGTTTGTAAGTTGCACCCACGCCGGTCCTTTCCACCACAGGGGGTGATTGTTGAATGCAACGGCGGATTGACCACGAGAAGCACAATCTGCTGGATTTTCTTCTCTTGGCACGTGATGCCATTGAGCCTCCGGAAGTGTTTCCTGTATTTCTGTAACTCGGTTGGCTACAAAGGTAGTCCATCGAGATGGATGACCCTGGATCCAGGCCAAGGCAATAGTTGAATCGGTCCATAAATGAATTTTCGCAATTTGAAATCTAGCGATGTGTTTAATATTATTAATTAATTTGACAAGCAAAGCGGCGGCATTTAGTTCTAGGCGTGGAAGAGAAATGATTTTCAACGGTGCTACCTTTGTTTTTGCCTGAAGTAGCCCAATTCTGGAGACGAAGTCGTTATCTTTGACCGTAGTTACCCGAATGTAAACCACAGCAGCATATGCCTTTTCTGAAGCATCCGAAAATCCATGAAGTTCGATTGTGCAATCGATTAAAAAGGTATGAATCCAATGCGGGAGCGAAATTTCTTCTATTTTACGCAATTTCATGCGGAAAGTTTTCCAGGTTTCTTGGTCCTTTATTGATAAAAATTGATCCCAGTCGATTTTTTGAGGCCAGAAGGATTGCAGCAGAATTTTGGCGCGGACGATGATCGGAGCTAGCCACCCGAGGGGGTCGAAGAGTCGCGCGGTTTCCGAAAATACTTGTCGTTTAGTAGATACAGTGTCGGCTGTTGGATAAACCTTGAAAGTAAATGAGTCGGTGACAGGATACCAGTACAACCCCAGAATAGAATGGCCCTCTGCGGGGTGCCATTCAAGCGGATCTCCCTGTCCTTGGACTGAAGGGATTGTTTTTAAAAGTTCCAATGAACTAGCGGCCCATTTTTTGAGCACAAACCGCCCGCCGAGCGGATTTCAATTAGTTGATACAGTTTTTCCTTGGCTTCAAAGAATGTGTCAGCGCCGGTCAGGATGTCGTCCATATAGGTTTCCTTTTCCAAAATCTCGGCTCCGCAAGAGTAGTTGACCTGTTCATCCTTGGCAAGCTGGCGCAAAGTGCGTATTGCCAAGAAGGAAGCCGATGTAAGCCCGTATGTGACTGTATTAAGTTGGAATTCACAAATAGGATCGGAGGGCCAGCTACGCCAGAGTATTCGCTGATAATCTCGATCGGATTCGGATATAAGGATCTGGCGGTACATTTTCTCTATGTCGGTTGTAAGAGCGATTTTATAGCAACGCCAATTATTTAATATATTACCGAGAGGTGCTAATAAATTAGGTCCGCAGAGTAATTTATCGTTTAAAGATCTTCTCGTCGGTAGCTGCGCTGAACCGTTAAATACGACGCGGATCGCAGAATTGTTTTCGGTTGTTTTAAATACGACGTGATGCAGCAGGTAACAGATGGATTGATTTGAGAAGTCAGCAGAAGGTATATGCCCATATAGAACATATGCCCGAGGTCAATGTATTCCGTCATAAATTTTGTGTATAACACCCGAAGTTCAGGTTTGCGCTGGAAACCTCGCTCCATGCGTTCGAGCATGCGCATAGAAAGCTGACGCGAGCCGAGGAAATTATTGTTTTGTTTCCTCATCGGTAAACTAACCATGTAACGGCTGTTATCGAGACGCTTATAATTTTTTATGTAATGTTTCTCGCACCAGATATCATCTGGAGCCTGTGGAACCGTTCTCCCCTCAACCTCCTCCTGCTGCCAAAAACGCATAACTAATTTTGAGAGATCGTGCTCCGTATTACAGAGATGAACAATTACTAGGGAATCCGACGCGTTGCCAGTTGCTACTCCCGAAAAAATCCATCCCAATGAAGTTTTTAGCGCGACAAAAGAGTTAAGATCTTTTTTACGAAGCCCGTCTTCAATAATTAACGCATGGACCGCGGCGCCGAGAACAAGTTCCACCGGATCGGATTCTTGAAAATCCGGGTCAGCCAACTCCAGGCCTTGCAAGTGCGGCCAATGGTTTTGCAAACGAACGGATCGTTCTGAATTAAAAGAAACGCGAGGCAATACAAAAACCGAAACCTTTATGTTGGGATATTGGTTGGTTAATAAATAGAAGTACACAAAAATAGAAAATAAAATGTAAATGTATTTAATGTAATGCGTATTGTAGCACGACATAAGGCAGACTGATCATCGGAGGAGAAGTTTATACCATGGGGACCGCGTCCGCATTATATTATTCGCATGGCTCAGTTTACATCTGGCCTTGTGACGTATCGCTACTTGATATAGAATAAACCTTTAATTATATAAAAAAACTATTCTTTTTTTATAACATTCTCCCCCTGTTTCTTTATATCTTTATATGAACAAAATCTAGTATACTTTCTCTATATATCTTAAACTTATCTGGAACTAAAGGTTTCGTAAAACCATCCGCAACATTCTCATTTGTTGATACATATTTTATATCAAAGCATTTTTCCGCTATTAAGTTTCGAACGTTGTGATACTTAATATCTATGTGTTTCGAGCGATTATTCTCTATTGAATTCTTTGCGAAGCATATGGCACTCTGGTTATCGCATAGTAGTATTGTTTCTTTTAGTTCAACTCCGAATTTTTTACATTCTTGCAAAATATCTTTTAACCATTTTAATTCTCTAGCCGTTTTGGACATTGCAACATATTCGGCTTCCATTGTTGAAAGACTTACATTCTTTTGTTTACGCGATGACCAACTTATCGGTACTTTATCTAACATTATAATATATCCGCTTATGGATTTTCTATCATCGGCATCTGATGCCCAGTTGGAATCTGAATACGCCCGCAAATTACAATGTTCTATCTTTGATAGATTTAAGCGACAATCTTTTGTATCTATTACATATTGAAGAATTCTGATAAGACATTTCCAATGCTTTAAACTCGGACTGTTGTTATATTGAGAGAGCGTTATAACTGAATATAATATATCTGGACGCGATCTAGTTGCTAAAAACATTAATGAACTTATTAACGAGCGATATGTAGAAATATCTTCTAATTCCTGTTCTTTATCCGGTCTCTTAGAGATTCCTGCACTCACTACAATTGGCGTGTTTGTCTGAATTGGACTTATGTCAGGATATTTTACCTCTAATTTAGTTATATATTTTCTTTGATGCATATAAATTTTTCCGTTTTCTTCTTCGAATTCTATCCCGAGTAAAAATTTAACTGGTCCTAGGTCAGTTGTTTCAAAGACAGATTTTACTTTTTCAATTACGTTAAGGATCGTTACATCATTTTTCCCGAATGTAATTAAATCGTCCACATAAACTAAAATTATCGCCTTGTTTTCCAGGGTATATACGCAATTTGAACACTTAATCTTTTCGAATCCTAACTTTTGAAATTTATCATCTAGTTCTAGATACCACTGCCTATCACTTTGATGTAAGCCATAAAGTGCTCTTTTCAAATTAACTATCTCTCCCCCTTTCCCGGAAGGTTTTATCGGTAGTCGCATATACATTTCCTTATCTATTTTACCGTAAAGGTACGCGCATTTTATATCTAATGGGCGATGCTGCCAACCTAAATAGCTTATCATTAACGACATAAATGTTCTAATTAAAGAACAGTTTATAACGGGTGAATATGTCTCTTCGTAATCTATACCTTCTTTTTGTGTGTAACCCTGTGCTACTAAGCGCGCCTTATATTTTACGATCTTACCCTTATTATTAGTTTCAATGTTGTAGACCCATTTACTTCCTAGGATTTTTTTTCGGGTGGGTTGTCCGCTTGTTCCCATACATGTCTGTTGCGAAGTGTCGACATCTCGTTGTCCATTGCTTCGATCCATTTTTCCTTTTGTGGGCTTTCCATTGCTTCTTGTAGTGTATCCGGTATTTTTAAATCCAAGTACATGGCTTCATGTTCATTTTCGCTGCTTTCTTTACTTGCTTGTCGCGATTCGCTTCTCGATTGGCTTGCTTTTTCTTGGTTCGACGAGCTTTGACCTGTAATCGATAAATGTTTGAAGTTAAACAAATCTGGATTATATTCTATATTATTCTTTTCGCAATATCGGCGTGCATCATTTTGCGATCGGATTTTTGTTCCGTCGTTAGTGTAGTAAGTTACATCTATACGTCCCATCTCTGTTCCTTTGGTCCTTTTCTTTGATACACGTCGGAGTTCAATTGTTTCTTGCATATCTTTCGCTCGTAGTTTTTGTGTTGGTTCTGGCGTCTTTTCTCCAGCTTCAATGAACACGTCTTCATCATCCGATTCCTCTTGAATTTGAGTTGATTCTTCTTCATTACAGAGATCGTAATCGATCATAGTGATTCCTGATAATGGTGCATTATCTTTACCTCGTTTATTTTCATCGAATTTGACGTGAATTGTTTCGGTTATCGATTTTTCTTCCGGAATATAAATCCTGTATCCTTTCGTCTTTGTTGAATATCCGATCAGAATTCCTCGCTTTGCTTGTGCGTCTAACTTGCTTCTTTTGAGTTTAGGCACATGTACGTAAGCTAAACAGTCTATGGTCTTCAGGTGTCTTACCGATGGCCTCCTTCCCGTCCATAGTTCGTAAGGAGTACAATTTTCAAGTCTTTTATGTCCACATCGGTTCTTTAAATATACCGCTGTTGCCACTGCCTAAGCCCAAAAATTCTTTGGTAATTTTCCTTGGATCAACGTGCAACGCGCACTTTCCATAATTGTTCTATTTAACCGCTCGGCTACGCCGTTTTGTTCCGGTGTATAGGTGTTTGTGCGCTGTAAATTTATGCTATGTCTTCTTAGTTTGTCCTCAAAAACTTTGGCGCAATACTCTAATCCTTGGTCAGTTCTGATTGCTACGATCTTTTTCCCAAATCGTCGTTCCATTTCTGCTTGATATTCTTTAAACCTGTCGAAGACATCATTTTTATTATTCAGGAAATATACTGTGGCGTACCTGGAGTAGTCGTCGATAATGCTGCAGAAATATCTCTTTCCGCCTAACGATTTTGTTGGAGATGGCCCCCACACATCCATATGTAACAACTGTAGAAGCTCTGTCGTTGTTACTTTCTCTATTGCTTTAAATGAAGCACGAGTTGATTTGGATTGTTGACACATATCACAAATGTCAATTGAGCCTGCTACATTATCCAATCCAATAACCTTCTCGTTTTTTGCCATTTTTTTTTATTGTTCTTTCGTTGCAGTGTCCTAATCTTTTATGCCACAGGTGTATTCCATCTGACGAGTTTACTGCATTCAGCTTTTTTATGTCTTCCTTCGTTTCTTTGCTATCTACAACCAATAACTTGTCTTTTAAATACGCTTCGAATGACCACTTACCTGGCATAAAAATTTTCATTCTATCCGCGTATAAATGGGCTTGTGCTCCGGCTTCCACGATTCGCCTTCCAGACATAAAATTTTTATGTAGGTCTGGAGCATACAGAACTTTCTTAAGTGTGAGCGTCATTTCTTTTAATTATAAGACGACAGTTCCAATTCCTTGTATCTTCAGGTTGCCTCCAGGAACTCGTGCTGATTCATCTGGACATTTCTTCATGTTGGTGAACAGCCCTTTCTCGTAACAGAAGTGATCAGTCGCTCCGGTGTCCACGTACCACTTGCTGCTTACATCTCCGTCCGTCATGTTGGCTTCTATGAGGAATGCTGCTGCCTTAATGCTTGTTTCGTTCCTCGTTGATTGGTTTGATCCAAAGTTTTTTTGCTTGACATCTTTGCTTTCCTTTTTAATGTCACTTTTCGTTGTCGATTGCTTATCTTTTCTTAAGGCCAGTGCGTCAGCTATTGTTCCACCATCATCTAGCTTTTTGGCTTGTATTCATCCGTATTCTGCTAATAACGCTGTCCGTATATTATCTGTGGTGAAGTTTTCGTCACTATACTGATATAGCTGTCTTACTACACCGTCGAAGTCTTTTAAAAGCTTCGCGAGCATTTGATATGCTATTTCGTCATTCGATATTTCTTTTCCGGCGTACCTAAGATCCTGCACTATCTGCATCACCCTTCCGAGGAAGATACTCATCGTCTCATTGTCTTGCATGTGTAAGTTAATAAATTGCAGTCGTAAAGACGCAATTCTTGCCCGAGAACTAGGTTTGTAGGCATCACTCAACATTTTCCATGTTGCTTTGGGATCCTCCGTATCCCCCACAAGCATTTGTTGTTCTTCTTCCAGCAATAGATATATAGTTGCCATTGCTCTTTCTTTACCTCGAACATACTGCTTGTAATCTTTTGAAGTTTCACCTGGATCCTTTTTTGTTTCAGTGACGTATCCAAATAATCCTTTGTCCATGAGCATTGCCTTCGTGCTGCGCTTCCAAATTTGGTAATTGCTGTTGTTAAGCAATGTCACAGGACGTCTAAAATTATCAGATGAATCTGCCATCTTCTTCCTTTGTCTTGTTTCTTACTTTCTTTCTTTGTGCTTCACACTGCACTATAGGCACTTTTGCCCTTTTTTTAGGATTGTGTACTTCAGGTTTAAAGTGTAAATCCTGGGCCCATAACCATTGTTGGGATATTGGTTGGTTAATAAATAGAAGTACACAAAAATAGAAAATAAAATGTAAATGTATTTAATGTAATGCGTATTGTAGCACGGCATAAGGCAGACTGATCATCGGAGGAGAAGTTTATACCATGGGGACCGCGTCCGCGTTATCTTATTCGCATGGCTCAGTTTACATCTGGCCTTGTGACGTATCGCTACTTGATATAGAATAAACTTTTAATTATATAAAGTAACTATTCTTTTTTTATAACACTTTAATTTATAGGCGCTCCGGGTACACAAAGTAATATCGAGTGAGAGGCAACCGTGAGCTTGTCCGGATTTAGTGCCGCCAATATCGAAAATGGCAGTTGTGGCTGGTTGACGTGGTAGCCGTAATTTTTGAGCTAGCGATTCTGAAATAATAGAAATTTCCGAACCCAGATCGATTAAGGCACGCACGAGGATTTCCTGACCATAACGATTCTTAACGTATATTTGCGCCGTTGCTAATAAGATTGTTACATGCAAACTTAAATCGTTACGCAAGTGGAGAACAGTTGCTTCCCCTGGCTGGATTGAAGCGACGGTGGTTGACGGCTGAGCACTTGTCGGCGTCGTCGAGATCGTCGTGGCAGGCTTGGCGCCGACTGTTGCTCGTTAATTTCCGGCTCCGGAGTCTGAAGAGCTGGTGCAATAATATTTTCCTTTTATCATCTTTCTTTTTTTTCTTTTTCTATTTTACCCTTCATATTCCTCTCTCTCTCTCCACTCCTTTCTTCTTGGCATCCTCTTAGTTTACCGACTTTTCTCTATCCTTTCCCTTCTTCTTTCCCTCCTCTTCATTTCTCCTGATCTCTTTTTCCTTCCTTCCTGTCTTCTTTTTTCTTTTTAATTTCCTCCTCCTTTCTCTCCATTTCTCTCTCTATTTCCTCCCATCTTATTCATCTTTTCTCTACTTGCACTTTACCAAATCCTCTTTTGATATCCTTTCCTTTCTCTCTTTCTTCTTTCACCCATCTATTCAACTTCTCTTGTCTTTTCCTATCTTCCCATGAAAGATCGTTATCAATAAAAATACTTCCTCCCTTTAGTTTACTTTTTCTTATCATAACTTCCCTCTTTTCCTGACTGCTCCCTAGATTTACCACTACCACTTTCCCATTTCTCCTTACAGCCTTGATCCTTACTTTAATTGCTAACTTCTCTTTTAAAAAGCCCTTCACCTCTTCCAGTTTGATCCTACCTTCCTCTCTCCATCCTTTAATAATTATATTATTTTTTCTCTTCTCGTTTTCTCTTTCTACACTTATACTTTTTTTACTATTCTTTCTATTACTTCTTTACTCATATTACTTTTAACACGCCAGTCACTCTCTACGCTCTTCTTACTTATTTCAGACTTTCCACTTTTCCTTGATTTTATGCTTCCTTTGCTCCATCCACTCCTCTCACTTCTTTCACTATGTTACTCGCTCTTCTCCTCATTCTCTCTATTCATTATCTTTCTCATAGTATCCTCAGTACATATCAATCTACATGTCCTCCATTCTTCTTTGCTTTTCCTCTATTCTATTTATCCTTGCTTCCATTTCTTTTTTCCAACCCTTAAATTCCAGTTCTATTTCCTTCTTCATTTCTAATACCGCCTCACTAATCCACGTTCTAACCTCCTATTTCTCTTCCTCTCTAAAGGTTATTTTTTTGTCCGCACCACTTCTCAACGTCAATTGTCTCATCCCGCTTCCTATTGCCTCTTTTGCCTCTTTCCCTCCTTTCTCCTTTTTTTCTTTATACTGTTACGCCGGGAACGGGTCGGCGAACGTCTCCGCGTTCGCGTCTCTCACACACTCACACACACTAATTCGCGGCGCCTGAGCTCCGCGAAAGAAAGAGACGATTTATAAAAAGGAACGAACAGTTTAATTAGAGCATGCAAAGATACAGCGACTGCACCGATTCAAGGCACGGGCAGAACTGTCATTTAGTCAATAAATAATCTTCGTTCCCCTGGCAACGGGAAACCGAGACTTCGGAGGGAGCCGGTAGCTTCACGCTGCTCCGTGTACCGGGCGTAACACTGCCCCCCCCCTTCCACCGGATTGTCGCCCCGACAATCAGGGGGGGCCTCCGTGGCTTCCTGTTCCACCTTGGACTCCTGTCCAAGTTCTTGAACTCCACGAAGCGACGCGAAGAATCTTCCTCAGCGCGAAGATGCTTCCGTCCTTGGCTCCCAGCCCGATTCCGCTGCTCCTCTTAAAATCTTCAAACAAGGGGGGGGCATAACTTTCTGTGGACCCTCCGACTCAAAGTCTCCCCAAGTTCCTGTTCCGGCATTAGCCCTTCGTCCCATGGAAAACCACAGATCAAAAACCATGGGAAGAACAGTCTTCTTAACGAAAAATCTTCCTTCATCTTGAAACGGAGCGAAACACGTTTCTCCTGAAAAAAATTCTATTTCCTCCCCGTCCAGCTAAACTCCTCCTCAAAAGAGAAAAAGAAGAAAAACAGTTTCCAAAGAAAAATCAATTTTCTCCACCCAAAAAAAACAAACACGGCCCCCAAAATCTATTTAATTTTCCCTTTTAAAATACGGAGCCAACCTATCCGCATGAACGACTTTTTTCCTATGTTTAGGCGACTTCTGAATACAGAACACCACCTCCCCTAACTTTTTCAAAATCAAGTAAGGTCCTTCCCAATTACTTTGCAATTTAGAAGCCTTACCTCTAACTCTACAAGGATTAAAAAACCAAACCTTCTGTCCCTCTTGGAATAAAACATCTCTAACATTCCTGTCATAAAACGCCTTAACACGAGAGGACTTAACCGCCATCTTCCTCCTGACTTGAGAATGGATTTCATCAAGCCTTTGTCTTAAACCCCTAACAAACTCTCCTTGAGAAACTGAAAACTGAGAAGACTGAGGAGGCATTCCCCGCGTCAAATCTAACGGTTACCTCAAATCTCTGCCAAAACAAAGCTCCGCCGGAGAAACCTCAGTGACCTCATGCTTCGAAGACCTATAAGCTAACAAAAACATTGAAATCCAACGATCCCAAACCTTTTGATTTTCTGAAACAAATTTTGAAAGATATTCCAAAACCGTACGATGCTGTCGCTCTACCTGCCCATCCGATTGTGGATGTAAAGCAGTAGTCCTAGTTTTTCTATCCCCCAAAAGATTCAACAACTCTTTCAAAAGACCGGACTCAAAGTTTCGTCCCTGATCTGTATGTATTTCCTCAGGAACTCCAAATCTTGAAATAATTTCTCTAACAAAAACTTCAGCTACCGTTCTTGCTCTAATATTCCTCACCGGAAATGCTTCCACCCATTTAGAAAAACAATCTACAATCACTAAAAGAAACCTATTCCCAGAAGAAGATATAGGAAAAGGACCAAGAACGTCCATCTGTAATCTCTGAAACGGAGATCCGACATTGTAAATTTGCAAAGGAGATTTTTCTTTGCCGGAAGGTCCCTTCTTTGAACAACAAATCGAACACGAACGACACCAATCCTCTACATCTTGTTTGCAAGAAACCCAATAAAAACGCTTCCGAATTCTATCTAAAGTCTTATTGATTCCAAAGTGCCCAACCGAAGGAGAATCATGGGCATCAGCCAGCCCCCTTAATCCGTTTACGAGGAACCACTAATTGAAACAGCACCTTCCTTAAATTTGGAGCTATCCATTTCTTATAAAGAATGTTATATCCCGAGCCCTTAGCAACAGAGGCTCGGGAATAACGCCGGAATGTCGCACGCGCGCGACCATTTAGCTTGATCGGCAGAACACCGCCGATCAAGGTAACCCGGCATTTCCGGCCGGGACGCGAAGTCCGAGAACAGTCGCGGTTGCCACCCGCGATTCCGCTGATTGCTATGATTTTTGGCATAGCAACAGTAGGAGATATATAGGGGCAGCCGCGGCCCGGACAGTTAGTCGCTAACAAGTATCTCGCGTGGACTATATATTACCAAATATTTAGTGCAAGTGTAAGTCTGTAAAAAAAAGCAGGAAATAAAAGAAATTAATCAATATAACGAGAAGACGACTTTATTCCAAAAAGACTACAATTCCCTCCGGAGAACGAACCCCACGGCACCCTCCCGGTGCAACAAGAACTCCGTTCTCTAAAACGAGAGAATCCCAATATGAATTAAGAACTCTTCCCGTTGTATCTGAAGAAGAAAATTCCGAACGGAAAAGACGTTCCCCAGACTCTTTTGCCTGTATTAAAACATTAAGACTCGGATCCTCCCGCTGATCCTTCTTCCAAAGATCTAACTCTTCTTCTTGGAAGACTATTCGAGCCACAGTCTCCCTCTTTCGGGAAGACTTTTTGCTCAACCCTAAAACAATACCGACAGTTTTCCGCTTCACAAAGCCGTCTCGATAAACCATCGGCATTCCCATGAGAAGACCCCTTCCTATAAGCAATTTCGAACTGAAATTGTTGTAATCTTTCTACCCAGCGAGCTAACTGACCCTCGAGTTCCTTAAAAGACAAAAGCCACCTTAAAGAAATATGATCCGTGCGAATTAAAAATTTCCCTCCTAAAAGAAAATGACGAAAAGATTTGACTGCATCTACAATGGCTAAAAGCTCGCGTCGAGTAACACAATAATTCCTTTCAGACTTCGATAAAACCCGACTGAAATACGCTATAACTTTCTCTTCATCCCCTTGCTTCTGTGAAAGAACAGCCCCGATTCCTATTCCAGAAGCATCAGTATCTAAAATAAACTGACCTTCCTTCGGGAACGCTAACACTGGAGGAGAAGTTAAGGCCCGCTTCAAGGATTCAAAAGCCTCCTGACAATCATTCGTCCAAAAAAATTTCACCAAATTTTCTGTCAAATAATGAAGTGGCTTCGCTATCGAAGAAAAACCTTTCACGAATCTCCGATAATACGAGCAAAAACCTAAGAAGCTTCTCAATTGCTTCTTCGTATGAGGAACTGGCCAATCTATTACTGCTGCTACTTTCTCCTGATCAGTAGCTACCCCTTCTGAAGAAACCACGTGACATAAGTATTTAACTTTCCTACTGAAAAGAACACACTTCCCTGGATTGATTTTTAAATTAAATTTTCTTAAACGAAGAAACACCTCATTAAGATTCTCCATAAGTCCTTCGAAATTTCTTCCAAAAACTATCATATCATCTAAATACACAAAACAACTCTTAGAAAGAAGCCCTTCTAAAACACTTTCCATAAATCGTTCAAAAGTTGCCGGAGCATTTGTGAGACCAAAAGGCAAGACAGTGAATTGCCAAAGTCCTTTTCCTATGGAAAAAGCCGTTTTCTCCTTGTCCCTTGGATCCATCCTGATTTGCCAATACCCACTCTTAAGATCAAGAGTAGCAAACCAGGAATTCCCAGCCAAACGATCTAAAATATCATCTATCCTCGGCAGAGGAAAAGAATCTTTTACCGTAACCGCATTAACTTTCCTATAATCGACGCAGAATCTAATTGTCCCATCCTTCTTTTTAACTAAAACTGCTGGAGAAACCCAAGGACTTCGCGACTCCTCAATTACCCCACGGTTCTTCATGTCTTCGATAATTCCATTACCTCATCCCTCATTCGAAAAGGAATCCGACGAGGAACCTGTCTAATCGGAAGAGCGTCCGCTACATCAATCTTATGTTTCACTAATTCGCAATTCCCTGCAACAATTTCCTCCGAAAATGTCCCTTGAAATTTTTAAAGAATAAAGAAGCTACATTCTTCTGCTCATCATTTAATTCTTTCAAGCTTTCTTCAAAAAGCTTCTGAGGAAAAGAAGAATTCACCCCGGAAGTCTGTTCGACTCTGGCCACCCTCAAAGAATTCCGACAAGAACCAAAAGCTTCGTCAAAAATTTTGGAAAAACCAACCTTCCTCAGAAAATCCGCCCCGAAAAGGCAATCATCCGAAATCTCCTCTACAAACATGCTCATTTCAAGAGCAAACTTTCCTACCTCCATAGAAACTTTAGCTTCTCCTCTAATAGAAACATCTTCCCCTGTAGGATATCGAAATCTTAGCCCCTCTCTGAACGATTGCAAACCTGAATTCCCCTTTCCGAAAAACCTAAAACTCAAAATAGTAATATCAGAGCCCGTGTCAACCCTGAAATTACATTCCCTTCCATTAATTTTCCCTGCAAAACAAAAATCACGTGAAGAATAGCCGATTCTTCTGGAAAATAACTCCCTCGGGGCCCCCTTTACTTTAACCCCCCGAAGAGGTCGACTATTCCGAGTTTCCCTTACGGGTAGGGCACTGATTCTGAAAGTGTCCTGGCTTCCCACAAAGCCAACACTCTCCTCGAGCCCCCCCCTTCGTCTCCCGAGAAAACTTATTCCCTTTATTCTTCCTAGGATTTACCGAATTTTCCCCTTTTCCTTCGTTTTCCTTAACGTCCCCCCCGGACTTTTCCGAACGAAAAGAATTAAAATTCCTAAAAGAACTCGCGCGCCCCTGAAAACCTGACACTCTCCTATCGAAAGATTCCCCGAAAATTGTCCCGATCACTTTCGATCTCTCGATCGCCTTCTTAAGTGAAGAGATTCCTTCTAATTGTAGCGTTCTCTTAACCCTACCATCTAACAACGCAGAAATAAACTGAGCACAAGCGATCTTGTCCCGTACCTCATAGGGACATTCAAGATAAGCTAACTGAGACAACCGCTCTAACTCCGTCCCGAAAGAAGCAAAATCCTCCCCTTCCTTCTGTCTCCGATTTGTAAAAAGTGAATAATAATTCTGAGAAGACCGCGGTTCCCCGAAACATAACTTGAGCTTTGCTCTTAGCTCCGCGTAGCCCATGCCCTCGGAATCTTGAAAAGAACAGAGAACCGAACGCGCTCTACCCTGAAGACAAGAAACAAGGGCAACAGTTCTCGCCTCCTGTCCCCACTGCATCGCCCGAGCGATCAAATCAAATTGGGAGACGAACTCCCGCAATGGAACGGAACCGTCATAAGTATCTAACTTTAAGTATCTAACTTTAAATTCAACCCGGACACGGAACGCGCATCACCTTCAACCGGAGGGACATCCGGAACAAAACTCGCGCCCCCCTCCGCCGGAAGAACACCGGAGACGCGCGAAAAATTATTGGAGGGACTTAGCTGCAAGATTCGGCTCTGCATCCTCGTGATCGCATCATCACGCAGACGAATCTCGGCCCGCAGACTCTCCTCCCTCTGTTCCTGCTCGACCCGCAGCTGACGCATCTCCTGACGGAGCGACTCGAACGCCGCCGCCTCAGACGAAGCAGGATCCTCCTGACGGGATCGCCTCCTCTTCGCCGCATGCGTAGCCATCCCGGACGAGCCCCCAAAATGTTACGCCGGGAACGGGTCGGCGAACGTCTCCGCGTTCGCGTCTCTTTCTCACACTTACACACTCACACTCGCGGCGCTTGAGCTCCGCGAAAGAAAGAGACGATTTATAAAAGGAACGTGAACAATTTAATTAGAGCATACAAAACGATACAACGACTGCACCGATTCAAGACACGGGCAGAACTGTCATTTTGTCACAATCAATAATCTTCGTTCCCCTGGCAACGGGAAACCGAGACCTCGGAGCGAGCCGGCAGCTTCACGCTGCTCCGTGTACCGGGCGTAACAATATAATATGGTTATTACAAACCCATATGGAATTGTATAAAAGTAGACCTAGGTTTGCCCCGATAATAAAACGTCGTTGATTACAAACCCATATGGAACCGTACAAATGTACATCTAGGTTTGCCCTGATATGATATAACATGGTAATGTAAAAAAAAAAAAAAACTTGGCGTTGCGAAACTAAATCTTTAAAATCTCAAATTATAATTTTGCTTTTCACAATGTGCTATGTATCAGATTTTTGTTACCACACCTGATGTATATTAAGAAATATATTTGAAATACATCCGACAGTCCGCAGTCTGTACAATCTTTAAAGGCATCATACAAATAAATATCCAATCCACGTACGATAAATTTTCTAAAAAATTAACATGCCTCACAATTCCTAATATTTCGAACTTTATTCCATCAAAGATTTGTGTGATTCTATCAAAATACCATCAAACATAAAACTGGCAGATCCAGAATTTTATTTACCCCGACCAGTAGATTTATTGGACTTTCGCTTCCGAAACGCGGCGTACTGGTAGTAAAGTTAGTCAGTGGGAAGTGTAAGTGGAGGCAAAGAAAAGTGGAGAGAGGGAGAGTAAGAAAGGGGTGGATAGGATTGTGCGGAGGGTTGAGTAGAAGGGTTCATTGGAGAGAAGTGCGTGGGTAAAAGAGCGAGGAGAAAAAGGGATAGAATAAGAGAGCGGGATTTTGAGGTTAGGTAGTAAATAGGAAAGTAAAAGGTGTGAGTGAGAAAGTAAAAGTGGGTAAAGAGAGCAAGGGGAGGGCAGAAGGAGGGGAGGGGGGATAGAATAGAAAAAGGGTATAAGGGAAGAAAGGTGAAGGGGAGGTAGAGGTGGAGTGAAAGTAAGAAAACTGAAGGAGTAAGCAGGGAGTGACTAGGAAAGAAGAAAGAGAGCGAGACAAAAGAAAATAAGAAGGAGAGAAGTGAGAAGAAGAAGGAAAGAAGCAACGACAGAGAGAAAGGTATATAACGGGTGAACAAAAGACAAGGTGAGAGACAAGGAAAAAGTAAACCTAGTGAGATAAAAGGTAAATATGGATAAAAGGCAGGAAGAAATATTAAAGAAGGGTAGAGGGAAGAGTGGAAGTATGATAGGGATAGAGGAATTCATAAAAAGGAAAAGGGAGGAAAAAGAAAGGGAGGATGAAAATGAAATAGTGCAAATTAGAAAAGAGAAGAGGGATAAAGGAGTTAAAGGAAGATAACAAAGGAATGAGAAAAGATTTGGAGATATTGAGAAGGAAGGAAAAAGAATGGAGGGAAGAGAGAGAAGCATTGATTGGGAAAGTGAAGGAATTGGAGAGGAAGATGGAGAAGGAAAAGAGAGAATACGAGGAAGTGAGGTATAAGATAGAAAGATTGGAGAGAAAAATGAAGAGATGGAAAAGAGGAAAGGAGAAAAATATAATAGTAAAAGGAGTGAAAAACACAGAGGATAAGAAGAAAATGGAGGGAGAGATAAAGGAGATAATAAGAAAGTTAGGAGTAGAAATAAAGGTGGAAGAGATAAGGAAGTTAAGGGAAGGAAGTGATAGAAAAGGAGGGATAATTTTAGTTAAAATGGAGAATGAGATGGAAAAAGAAAAGATGATGAAAAATAAGGAAAAGCTAAAGGGAACAAAGGTATGGATTCAGGAAGATAGAACATGAGAGGAAAAAAAATAGAAAGGGATATAAGGGAGGTAACAAGAAAGGAGAGAGAGAAGGGAAGGAAGGTGTAAATAAGCGGTAAAAAGATTAATATAGACGGAACCTGTTTTTTTTTTTTTTTTTTTTTTTTTTATAGTCAGGAAATCCTCTTTACGGATACCCGCACCCTCGGGGAAGGGGTACGGGTTATGCCGGACTCGAACTATCTAACGTCCCATACACGGCTAAAACCTGACTTTTGCCCGCTCTGGTGCCTATGGCTGGTGAGGGGGTTGAGGAATCACGGTCGTATACATCTCAACCCCCTCGGCACCGACCCACCCGGTGGCTTGGGTGGGTCTTCCGTGCCGCCGCCCACGGAACTTAGGGCGACGGGGCCCGCACTATTACGGCGGGCCGGCCTCTCTGGTGTCGCCGCAGCGACATAACTCTCGGGTCGGGTTCGGGGCAGTTCCCCTGCTGCACCCGACCCCGTGCCTCGTGGGGCGGGAGGAGCGGAGAAAGCCCCCGCCGCGCCGACTTGGCGCGACGGGGACCCCCGTCCCCCACCCCTTGCTGTCAAGACGGTGCTGGGCGCGCGCGCAAAAGTCGCGCACTCCTTCGCACCGTCTGGGCGCCCGTGTCCGGGTCAGGAAGGAGGGGGGAGGCTTGCGCCCGTCCCCTACCTCCAACCCGGCGCGGGCATGTGGCGCCCGTTGGGGCCTGTTTGGCCCTTTGCTGATGCGCGCAGCTCGGCGGCGAAGAAGGTGAAGGTAAACGCCTCCCCGCACCGCGCCGCGCGGTCTCCTCGCTGCTGCTGCTGCTGCTGCGGGAGGAGGGGGAACCTGGCACCGGCGGCGCCCTTGCTGCCGGTTGTCCCCTCCTCTCCCGCTCGGCGTCTTCCTTCTGCCGCATAACGCGGCTGCAGAAGACGAGGAAGGCCTTCCAGCCCTCCTCGTCTTCCAGACACTTCCTTATGATGGCCGAGAGAGACAGGTCTTGCCCTGTCTTCTCGGCCATCTCATCCCTTTCTTCCTGCCACGCGGGGCACCTCTCCAGCGTATGCTGGGCGTCGTCACGAGGTGCCCCGCAGTGGAAACATGCCTCTGTGACCTCCTTTCCAATGCGATACAGGTAGCTGGCAAAACAGCCATGCCCTGTAATTACCTGCGCCGCATGGAAGGAGGTCCTCCCGCTTGGTCGAGCCAGTCCATCAGGACTGGCTCGAGGCGCACAATGCGCGCCCGCCCTCTTCAATCTGCGCGCAAGCGCGCCCTCCACTGCTCCACTGTTAAGGCACGGTGGTGCAGCCTCATCCTCTTTTTAATGTACGGAGTCGGCCGCACCCCGTGCCTCCGCTGATACTCGCGGGTGCTTTTGTACACCCGCGAGTGCTCCGCCGCCGTTAGCTGCAACGGCGGCAGTTTTGCCAGGACCGTGGCCGCGGAGCGGGACACGGTCCTGTACGTCCTGCTTGCTCTGACGGCCACAGGATGAAAGGCCCTCTCCAGGGCGGTTTGGCTCATCCTGTTGGCCGCCAGATCATTGGCCCACACGGGCGCGCCGTACATGGCCACGGCGCGCACCATGTTAGCATACAGCCTTCGGGCTGCGTTAGAGGGTCCTCCCAGGTTTGGGAGGATCCCTCTAAAGGCGGTGGCCAAGTTCGTGACGCGCTCGGCCACCGCCCTAAAATGTCCCGTAAAGGCCCACCGTCCATCCAGGTGCAGACCTAGGTATTTGACGGTGGGCCCGGGAATCACCGGGACGCCATCGATGTTGATGGCGTCCCTTGGAGGGAAACCCTGGCCTCGGCCATAAAACCAGATGGCCTCGGTTTTATTGGTGGCCGCCCTCAGCCCGATCCTCCTGATGGCCGCCAGGATCGCCTGGGCGGCCACCTCGGCCCTGGCTTGGGCCTTCCTCCACAATCATCGTGTCATCTGCATAGCAGATGATTTGACAGCCGGGGGGTAGGGCCGTATTCAGCACTGCGTTGTACCCCAGGTTCCAAAGGAGGGGTCCTAGCACGGAACCCTGGGGCACACCGCAGTGCAGCTGCCGCCTACACAGCCGCCCATCGCGGTCTGTGTAGGCGCAGCATCTGCCTCTAAAATAATCCCTCACGGCGGCGCATAGGTACTCGGGTATTCCATGCCGCCGGAGGGATCTCAAAATGGCATCCCAGGGGAGGGAATTAAAGGCGTTTGATATATCTATCAAAACGCCGAGTGCGACCCCCCCCTGGGACGTTGCTTCTTCCGAGAGGGACCTCAAATGCGTAATGGCATCTATGGTCGAGAGTCCTCCCGGAAGCCAAATTGGGTTTAAATTTGGCCCCACCTCACTCAAATGCCGGACGAGGCGGTTGGCGATTACTCTCTCGAGCAGCTTCCCGCCTCGTCCAGCAGGCATATGGGGCGGAAAGAGGAGGGGCTGTCCCCTCTTCCCTTTTCCTCAGCAGTATCAGCTTGGCTTGCTTCCACTGCTGAGGAAAAACTCCTTCTCTGAGGCACCTGTCTAGCAGGTGCCTCAAGTCCTCTCGGACGGCCTGCAAGGCCAGGGTCCACACTTTCTTGTGGACCCCGTCGGGTCCTGGGGCCGTATTACCCCTGAAGCTGCGGCCCGCCGCAGCCAGGAATTCCTCCTCTTCCAGAGGAGGAATATCCCGCTGTATCTGCAGTAGGCGGGGAGGCTCTTCTATCCCCAGATCCAGGGGGCGTCGGGGAAGAGGGTGTTTATCACCTCCCACTACCCCGGATCCAGGGTCTCCGTCACCGAGGGGGCTGCTGGCCTTAGCTTCTTGGTGACTATCTTGTAGGCCAGCCCCCACGGATCCTCATCCAATTTCTGGATGAGCTCCCCCCACGCCTCCGCCTTAGCTTTAACTATGGCGGACCGCAGCTCCTTCCTGGCCTCCTTATAGGCTTCCAGGGCACGTGTCCTGGTCGGATCGTCCCGGGACCGGGCCACCACTCTGCGCCTGCGAGTCGCCTCTCGACGCAGCTCCGCGATCTCCTCGCTCCACCAGTATGCGGAGCGTCGCAGGCTGCGCGCTCTCCTCATAGAAGCGTCGCAGGCCGCGGTGACCTCTTCCATTAACTGGTCGACCTCCCCTTGCACTGGTAAGCGTGCGGGAGGCCGACCGTCCCTGTTCCATCCGGAGACTTCAAGGGAGGCTTTGAAGACATCCTCCCTTATGCTCCGGATCTCTTTTCCACAATGGGACGATCCGTACCATTTCGGGTGGCGCGGGGCCCGAGCTCCACAGATATATATCTGTGGTCTGACAGATGCTCGAGCTCCGCCGCCCCCCTCCAGCTGCTAACCATGTTAGCGGCCGCAGGGGTAGCCCACGTAAGGTCAACGATGGACTCGCCCCGCGGTCTCACACACGTGGACACGCTGCCCTGGTTAAGGAGCGCCAGGTCCCTGCAGGCCGCCCAGTCTCCTAGGAGACGTCCTCTTACATTGGTTTGCCGGGAACCCCACGCTGTAGACCAAGCGTTGAAGTCTCCGGCAACCAGAACGGGAAGTGGCCGGAGTCTGTCGATACAGGCACCGATATTCTCCAGCCACTTCCCGTATTCCTCCGGGGAGCCCGGTGGCGGCAGGTAGACACCAATAACCGCCACGGGCCCCCAGCGGACCGCGGCGAACCTTTCGCCGCGCTCCAGCGATGCACATGGAGGTGCGCCGGGCCACCACCTCCATGTTATCGCCACCGAGCCCAAGAGGTCACCCGTCCACAACGCGTGGTTCGGGGGAATGTGATTGGGCTCGGAGGCGATACCCAACGTATAGCCGCTCTCCGCCAGCGTGTGCAGGAAAAGGTCCTGCGCTGGGCGGGAGCGGCATAAGTTTCCCTGGAGGAGTTTCAGGGCCATTACTTGGCCCTGTTACTTCCCTCCTCCAGGGGCTTCCTCTTTGGTCCTGTGGAGGTGGACGGTGCTGTGTCCACCTCCATAAGTACTCCAGCGGCAGGGGCGGGAGGAGGGGGGGATCCTCCTTTCTTCTCGCCCGCCACGATCCTCTTTTTGTTCTGGGTGGTGCATGTTTTACCACCCAGAACGTGGTCAGCCTTCCTCCCAATGTCCGTACAAATCGGGCATCGGGGGGAGGCCTTGCATTCCTTTGCTAAATGCCCGGAGCCGCCACACCGATAGCATTTATCAGACCTGTCCGTAGTGCTCGGACAGGTCTCTCTGGTGTGGCCGCGCTCCAGGCATCTGAAGCAGCGTAGAGGGCGGGGGTCCAGGAGGACTATCTTGACCTTAGTCCATCCAATTCCCAAGACCCCGCCCTCCGCAGCCTTCTTGGCTATGGCCAATGGCATTTTCAGCCAAAGGCTGCCCATCTTGCTGGCAAATGGCCTTATCTCCCCGACCTGGATCTCCCGGGGAAGGCAGGCGCATTTGTCGGCCACAGCCTCCACTACCTCCGCCTTGGTGAGAGAAGGCTCAAGAGGCCAAACTCTCACCTCGGCGGAGATCGAGGGGCGAGAGATTTTCGCATCTCGCTCCTTTAGTGCCTCTCTCATGAGGCCCGCCAGGGCATCCGCCTTAGAGTCGCTTTCCGATCCGGGGGCCTCAATTAGTATGGCCCCCGTGGCTGTTGTGCGCATTTTAACCTTGTCGGTAATGCCCACCTCCGACAGCTTTACTTTGGCCCGACCTCGGCCATTAATTTATCGTAGTCTTCTCCGGGGAAGAAAGAACTACGGCCGAGGTCCTTGGGACCCTTCTCCTTCTTCTTCTTCCCTTGGCCCTTGGTTTGGGCCGCGGGATTAGTAGAGGCAGATGGTGCCCCACAATTTTTCCTTCCTCTCTTCTTTTGGAAGGAGGAGCAACAGGCTGGGGCTGACCGCCTTTCTTCTCTACGCCCCACGACTTGAGACCATGTCTCCGTGGGGCGTGTGGAGGGCGATCAGGTGCCCTATGCTCCCGAGAAGTGGAGG
This sequence comes from Cardiocondyla obscurior, assembly GCF_019399895.1. Lineage (NCBI taxonomy): Eukaryota > Metazoa > Arthropoda > Insecta > Hymenoptera > Formicidae > Cardiocondyla > Cardiocondyla obscurior. The sequence goes on along the minus strand of NW_027228797.1, from coordinate 30,552 downwards.
GTTCAGGCCTGCCCTCCTCGCAGCTGCCTGTTTTGGGGCAGACAGCCGCGTAGCAGGGGAGAGCTTTTGGCTACGCCCTCTCCCCCCTTTCTTTCACTTGCCTCCTCTTCGGGAACCGGGCGCCTCTTGGTGACGTCCTTCGGGACGGACGCCACGGAGGCGTATGACCGCCCCGTCGAGGAGGATTTAGGCTCGGGTCGTGGAGCCAGGGAGGAGACTCGCCGTATCTCCTCCTCATGGTGTCCGCAAAGCTCGAGAGCCTGTTGTTAATTAGGCTCTCGACGCTTTGCTGTTCCCTCTTCTCGCTTGCGACGAGGGAGGGCCGATTTTTCCTCCTCCTTGGAGGTGGAAGCGTTTCACTGCCGCTGTCACTGAGTACTCACCCTTTGAGCGGGGGCCTGACAGCGGTGGGCCAGTCTTTTTTAGGAGGTAGGGTGACCTTTGGGGTGTCAGCCTCTACCTCCATTTGTTGCGGAGCCTCTTCCGGCCCATCCGGGGAAGAGGCGCCGTGCGCGCCCTCCCTGGCTCTAACTTGAGCCAGTTCCTCGCGCAGGCCGCGCACCTCCGCCTTCAGCGCCTCTATTTTTGCGCGCGAGGCGCGTCGCCGCGGAGCGCTTTTTCATCGCGTCCGCGCTTACCTCAATCTTAAGGGCAGCCTCCCTCAATATACGGACAAAGCCGCCCTTTAGATTGCCCGACTTAAGGGCAATTTCTTCCACCCTCTTGGCGGCTTGCAGAATGTCCGCCGCGAGGGCTCCTATCGGGAGTCCGGCAGACTCTCCTGCAGCCTTTCGGCCATTTTGGACCGGCTTCTTCTTTGTATGCCGAGGGGTCGTAACCTCCCTCGGCAATCCATCTTTCATCTTTTCAACCTGGAGGGGGCTCGCAGCTCGCGATTCTTCTCCTTGATTGCGAGAATCGCGACTCCTCGTCAGTGACGAACGGGCTCTTCTTTATAATCCTCTCCTTTTCGAGAGGAGGATCCATGTCCAGATCCTCTACCTCGCCAGAGGAGACAGAGAAGGGTGACCGCCCGCGCCGAGATTTGGCGCAGGACGGCTCTCCGCTTCTCTTGCTCCTCTTGAAAGCTCCGGACGCCGTGGAGCGAAGCGAAACGTCCGAGAGCTTTGAGTCCTGCGGTATCCGTGCAGCCATCAGATGCCTGCACGGACCGCGCCGTGATGTCTCCCTCGGTCGTGCACGAGGGAGCTCCGATTTCGGACTCCGGCGGAGGTGGCGAGCCAGCGTTGGGTCTTATTGACCTAAACGCTATTGGCTTATTAGAAGCCTGGTGCGTCTTGATCCGCAGACCAGGTCTCCTCCTCGTGTTGTCCTTAAGGGACATCTTGTCAGCGGGTTTGACCACCCGCATGCAAACGACACGGGGAGTTTGAAAACTCTCCGTCCGTATCGCTCGTAAGGCATGATGGCCCCACATCAATCCTCTTCTCAGGGTGTCGGCCGCAATTTCTTGAGAGTTAGTCTTTATCTTTGTCTTCCGCAGGCGGCGCCCTTCCTCACCGGCGACGAATCGCCCTCCATCTCCTGAGTTTCCTTTTGAATTTTATTTTTATATGTGTGTAGTATTTATGCTGGGTTCGGCCATCATGGCAGGGCAGAGCAGTGCCCCCTTTCCCCAGTTAAAATGCCCTAAAAATGAGCACGAAAACCGCTAATCGGCTTGTCAGGCCGACCCTGCCCTATCCGTGCTCCCCCGGTTTTCCCCCCACCAGCCCGGTGGTGGACGCGTTACGTATCCGAACATCGCTCATCCCTCCACCGGCGCTGGGTTGTTAGGGCACACACACAAACCCCCCCCAACAGGGGCTATGAGAGGACGGTGGCCCGCCGCCCCTCCACACACCCGCCCGGATGTGCTGGCTTCAACTCCTGGATTGGCTCCAAACGGCCCAACGGGAGCGGTACTTCCCACGTTGAACATGTGGTTTCCTGCGGTTTTCGCCAGGACTTATTGGCACTGCCTGGACTTACGCACCCGCGTAGTACGCCACAGAGGTCAGGTACTGACATCACCGTGGGCCACGGTCGGGGGGCTACTACTCCCCCCTTGGCTAGTCTCCAGGAAATATCCACCGGCAATCCGGCCGGAGACACATACACACGCACACATTCATACATGAATGTGGAGGGCCGCAAACACACGTGCCCTCCACCCAAGAAAATAGACGCGTCACGGGCCCCGCCTCGGAATACGTCCGAGCGGCCCCGGTGAGGGACCCCCGGTGTCCGGCCCCGCCTCGGATCCTCCGAGCGGCCCGGAACACCCTCTGACCGACCAACCGCCAGGCCCCGCCTCGGAATACGTCCGAGCAGCCCCAGCGGATGGTCCTCGGCGCGCCGAGCTGCGACCCCGGATAGACGGGGCGCTACACAGGCGCGCCGATACCTGGGGTGCCCGGCCCGCAGGCCTGAACACCCTACGCCCCGGAATACCATGGGGTCACACTCCTGTGCAGACTCCGGTGCGTATTCTCATACCCGCCCGAACACGCACCACGTACGTGCCGGAACGGGTAGAGGTAATCTCATCCCCTCGGCGGCGGGAAACACCCGCGTGCAATGCCGAGACGATGAGATCTACTCCCACTGTCAGCACAAGGCCGACGGGAGGACCTCCACCCCAACCCCCCCCGTGGCATGGTGAGGGACTAATGTCCCCCTAACGGCTCCAGCCAGCCGGGCGTTTGTATTCAGGGCCGCCAACCCCTACCACATCGGGGGAATAAACCACCCCTACGGTGAAGTGGGCACCGGGCTCAGGTCCCTCGGGGTCGCCACACCCCGAACCACGGATCTACTCCTCCCAGGAAAAGTGGGAGGCTCCCGTGGCCCTGAGGTCCCCCCCTGCGTGGTGGAGGACTAGTGTCCCCCTAACGGCCCCAGCAGGCCGGGCGATTGTAGTCAGGGCCGCCTACCCATTATCACCTTGGAGTGATCGAGTCACTCCTTTCGGCGCGTGCCGGGCTCGGGTACCTCGGTGTCGCCAGACACCCGTACCGCGGGTTCCCCTCCCACCGAGGTGGGAGGAGCAGATCCGCGGCCCCTGAGGGATAATATAGACGGGACCTGGTGGTGGTGGAACCAACATAAGGAGGACTTGGTTAACGGAAGAGGAGACAGAAGAAAGAAGGAGGAACAGGGGGAAGGAGAAGGGGAGGGAGAAAAGGGTGACATAGAAGAAAGGGAAGGAGGAGAGGAGTGAGGAGGAAGAGGAGAGGAAATGAGAGAAAGATGAAAGAAGAGGAAGAGGGAGAGGGAGAGAGAGAGGATGAAGGGGAAGAGGAAGAGAGGGAGGTGTATAAAAGGAGAGATAGGCAAAACAAATGGAGTATAGCATATTGGAACGTGGCGGGATTGGAGAACAAGGATAGAGATTTTTGGGAGAGGTTAAAAGAATGGGACGTTATGTTTCTATTGGAAACGTAGATGGAGGAAAAGAGATGGAAGAGAATTGAAAGGATGTTGCCGAGAGAGTATATATGGAGAAAGCAATGGGCCAGCAGAAAGAACAGAAAAAAGAGAGCGAAGGGAGGAATAATAATAGGAATAAAAAAAGAAATAGAAGTAATAAATGAAAGGAGAGGAGAAGGGGAGAGAGAGGAGATTATGGTGAAAAGGATAAAGATCGAGAATAAAATATGGAATTTAGTTGGAGTATATATGAACGAAGAGGAGGATGAAAAATGGGAATGGATAAAAAATTGGATGGAGGAAAGAGAGGAGACAGGGAAACAATAATCGGGGAGACTTCAATGCGAGAACGGGAAGTGAGGGAGGGAGGATACAAGAAGAGGGGAAGGAGAAGAAGGAAGAAAATCGTTGGATAGGAAAATAAATAAAGATGGAAGTAAAATGATAGAAATATTGGAAGAAACGGGATGGTTTATTGTGAACGGAGGACTCGAAGGAGACGAAGAAGGGAAATGGACATACGAGGGACCAAGAGGAACATCGGTAATAGACTATGTGCTAGGAAACGAGGAAACATGGAAGGAGATGCAAGGAATGGAAATAGCAGAGAAGATCAACTCGGATCACTTCCCAGTGGTGGTGAAAATAGAAGGACGGAAAAAAGGAGGAGAGGGAAAAAGAGGGAAAAAAGGAGAGACAATGAAATGAAGATGGAGCGAGGAAGGGAAAGAAGAATTTAAGGAAAAAGCAAAAGGATTATGAAGTGAGGAAGGAGAGATGGTGGAGTGAAAGAGTATGAAGAAAAAAATTAACAAAATAGTAGAAAAGGGACAAGACGGAAGAGAGCAAGCAAAGGAGAGGATGGTGGGACGAGGAATGTAGATAAGAGAAAAGAAAGGTAAGGAAGGCATTAAGAAAGTGGAGAGGGGGAAGGGGAAGAAGAGAGGAATACAGAGAAGAGAAAAAGAAATATAAGGAACTATGTGAAGAGAAGAAAAGAAAAGAAGTAAAGAGATGGATAGAGGAAGTAAAAGAAATAAAGACGGAGAAACAAATATGGGATCTATTAGGAAGAAAGAAAAGAAAGGGAGGATTAGGAGGAGAGAATGTGGTAATGAAGGATTGAGGAAAATACTTCAGAAACATAATGGGGGGCGTAGAATACAGAGTGGTAAAGGGAAAGAGGGGGAAGAGAGTAGAAATGGAAGAGAATGAACTAAGTAAAGAAGAAGTGATGAAGGCAGTAAGGAAAATAAAGGACGGAAAAGCGGTAGGAGGGGATGGAATTCCAGGAGAGGTGTGGAAATTTGGGGAGGAAAGAAATGATAGAATGAATCTGGAAAATGAGTATGAAAATATGGAAAGGAAAGGAATGGATAAAGGAGTAGAAAGAGGGAATAGTGGTTCCAGTGAAAAAGAAAGGAAAGGGAGACAGAGTGAAAGATTACAGAGGAGTGACGATTATGCCAACTCTATAAAATATACGCGACGATATTGGAAAAAAGAATAAAAAAGGAGGTGGAAGAGAAAGAAATTTTGACAGAAGGGCAGATGGGTTTTAGGGAAGAAATGGGAACACTGGATAATGTAAATATTATAAACTATTTGATAAATAGACAAGTAAATAAGAAAGGAGGAAAATTAACGTTATTTTTCGTGAACTTAAAGGCAGCATTTGATGGGGTAAATAGGGAGGTGTTATGGGAGTGTATGGAAAAGGAAGGAATAAGCGAGGGTATGATAAAAAGATGCAAAGAGCTGTATAAGGAAACGAGATGCAGAGTAAGGGTGAGAGGGAAGAAGGGGGAGGAGTTTTGGACGGGTAGGGGAGTGAGGCAAGGATGTCCTTTGAGTTCACTTTTATTCAACATATTGATAGCAGATTTGGAAAGGGAATTAAAAAAAGGAGGATAAGGTGGAGTGAAGATAAAGGGAGAAAGGATATATTTAATGAGTTACGCGGATGATGTGGTGCTAATGGCAGAAGAAGAGGACAACATGAGGAGCATGATGAGTAGGTTGGAAGAATATCTGAGGAGGTAAGGATTGGAATTAAATGTAAAAAAATAAAAAATAATGAGATGCAGAAAGGGGGGAGAAAGAGAGAGGAAAGTGTATTGGAGATGGGGAGAGAAACCGGTAGAGGAAGTGAGTGAGTATAATTATCTGGGATATATATTAATGAGGAATGGAAGACAGGAAAAACAGGTGAGAGAGAGAACGAGGAAGGCGGCAGCGGTGATGGGAGGAGTGTGGAGCATGGGAAGAAGAAAGTTTGGAGGAGACTGGGGGAAAAGGATGTGGCTGTTCGACAGGTTGATTTGGACGGTAATGGCATACGGGGTGGAAATATTCGGATGGAAGGAAAGAGAAAAAATGGAAAGAATACAGGAGAGATACATAAAGTGGATATTAGGGGTGGGAAGAGTAACATCAGGATATACGGTGATGGAGGAGATGTAGAGGGACAAATTAAGAACAAGAATGAGAAAGAGGGCATGGGGATTTGAAAAGAGATTAGAAGGAGGAAGAGGAAACGTGGTGGCGAGAAAATGCTGAGAAAAAATTAAGGAAAGGGAGGAGAGAGAGAAAGCAGAGGTCGGATGGGAAAGAGAAAGAAAAGATTTTTATGAAGAGAGGAAAGAAATAGTGATAAGTATGGGAGGAGGAGGGGGAACGGAAGGTGGAACGGAATGGTTGGATGTAATTGTAAAGAAAGACAAGGAGATACAGAGAAGGGAGAGATGGGAGAAGATAGAAAACTCAAGATATAATAAGTGGTTTGCAAGAATAAAGGAAAAAGGAATTCCAAAATACTTGAAGATAGATTGGAAGGAGAGAAGATGGAGAAGAATGGCTAGATTCAGGTTGGGAGAAGAAATGAGGGGGAATAAATATTGGGAGAAAGAGGAGAGAAGATTATGCAGGGTATGTGGAAGAGAAACAGAAACGTGGGAGCATGTGTGGGAAGAGTGTGAAAGATGGAGAGCGGAGGGTGATTGGGGGGATTGGGTGGAAAAAGTGTTGAGCGGAGATGGAGAGAAGGAGAGATGGTTAAGAGACATACAGAGCTTCAGAGGAGAATTAGAGGGTGAGAGGGGAGGGGTCGGAGACGGAGAGGGAGGGAGAAAGAGAGGGGCGGGAGAGGGGGACGGAAGGGGAAGAGGGAAAGTGGGAGAAATTGGTAAGGGAAGGAATAGTAAGGAAAATTAAATTAAAGGAAAGAAGAGAAAAGAGTAAAAAGAAACGAGAGGGTTTTGGAAGCGAGGGTCCAGGGAGAGAGAAAAGGTCGAGAGAGAGAAGATAGTAATTTAAGGATTAATTTTAAGAAAGCGCTAGAAGGTGATAAGGGGCGGAGAGAGGAATGGGGGGGAGAGAGAGCGAGAGACGGGCATGAGAGGAAGTATGGATTGAGTGCGTGAGGAGGTAGGAATGGAGGGATGAGAGGAACAGGATGAATGAGTGATGGTGAGAAAAGGAAGGAGAATGGACGAATTGTAAGAATTGTAACCCTACGGGGAACCAATAAATTATATACATACATACATACAGTAGATTTATTAATCAGATCCGGTGCAAAACTCGCAATGTTTTTCGTCGGTCAGATCAATTTGTCACAAAACGGTCATGAGTTATTTTTACAAAAGACGCGATTAGGTTGGATAATTACCGGAGACGCGTCGGCATCAACGAATTTAAAAATATCTTCATGCTATTCAATTAGCTTAGAAGATCAAATAGCTAAATTTTGGACAATAAAAGGAGTTCAGACAAATATTCCACGCTCGAAGGAAGAAACCGAATGCGAAGAATTTTTTATTAAAACAGTATCACGTTTGCAAAACGAACGATATTCAGTGCGTCTTCCTTTTCGTAATCCAAACAAACGTAGCTGTAGAACGTAAATTAAATACTAATCCAACTCTAATATCTGAATACAAAGGATAATAAATGAATATAAAGATCAAAGACACATGTCGGAAATAAAATCTTGATGACGATGGCTTTTACATACCACATCATGCAGTAAAACAAAATAATCTTGGCGCTGCAAAACCAAATCTGATGCGTAGCACAACGCAAAAAAAAAATTATAATTTTTTTCTTTCTTTACATTACCACGTTATATCATCGGAAAAAACCTAGGTCTACTTTCGTACGGTTTTACATGGTTTGTACTGTTTAAAATTTTCTAGTTTCTTTAGGTTCTTGACGCAATTATTTGATCTCATAACTTTAATAGAGAGTATTCAATATTACAGTAAACATTTTATGGTCTTTGGGGGTCTAGTTTTGGGGGCAATTTTATTCATTTTGTAGTAATTTTAATTTCGCGCTTATACTTGGTGCTTTTTTATACCTTTTTTTAAAAAAAGATAATTTTGGGGGTGTTACGTCCTGTAACTCCACATCTCCTTTTTCCGACACATGGTTGATAAAGTAGATAATGAAAAGTATACCGAATGTATTGGTATCAAAGGAGAGAGTTCTAAGTTTCCAGAAAAATAATTTTAACTGACGGAATATCCTGAATCACCAGATGTATAAAATAAAAGAAGGAACCTGAAACAATTGTACAACAGATGTGGAATATAAAAATCGAAACGAAAGGATTTGTCAAAATATTCATAAAACATTAATTGCTTGGAAAGATTTGGAATATCTTAAACTAACAATAAATGTCTGGCGGTACACAAAGGAAATTCTGGAAGAAAAACAATTCAGTAAAATCGAATTTCGCCGTGGATCCTAGGGATTAGAAAAAAGGAGGCAAAACGCCTGTAATAATAAAAATGGGATACGCGGCCGGAAACTATAAAATTCAGGCAGCAATTGCACGCTGCCGATAAAAAAAGGGTTACCTAACCATTTTAAATATCTGTTATCTGGAAGCTTAGAAGGGCTGAAGCCGTGTGGAGAGGAGCCTTTAACACATTTCCTCTCGGACCAATAGATATCGGAAACTCCTCACCAAAATTTAAAACCTAAGGGCGAAAACTTAGAAATTTAAGAAAACTAAGAGAAGGGCGACCAATAATTGCGAAGACGGAAAAGTGGAGGAGTAAGCCTAGCAAATAGAATTTTAATTTTGGAAAACTGAAAAATCAAGCGCTGGTCCTCCCCTTTTCCGAGGTTATAAAACCGCGGGTCCCGGCGGGACTCGCTCTCATTCTCAATCCGATTTTCGCATCACAGTATTTAGCATTGTTACCAAAGACTTAAAAGAAAGTGTTTGTGCATCTTTGTGTGGGCGGAAATAAAAAGAAGTTTCAAGGAGTCAGTCTACGGAACTTTAAAACAACAAGTAGTAAGTGTTATCATTTATTTTCTCCTCACCCTCCCCCTAAAACCAAAAATGGTTCCACTAAATAGATTTTTGCATTTAATTTTGAATAAATAAAAATAAAATGAAAACTGGGGAAATGGTCAGGGTGCCGTTTGTTTCTTATAATTTCGTTATCTGTCTTGAGTCCCCCCGACTCTCTAGTAACTCGACCCACCTTGTGAGCTTCCTTTCGTCGGGGGGTTGTGATATGCCGCCAGTAAATGGTGATTATCCAAACCTTGATTCGAGCAAGGCTCCATCCGGGTGGAGGAACTTTAAGAATCTCCGGGGTGATGACGGGGAGATACAGAAGAAAGAATGAAACGAGTTGCCCTGGTATTTTTCTCGTTAATTTCATTTATCAACTTAATTATTAAAAAATAATCATTTTTAGTGGAATCACAAAACCTCAGGAGTATTAAGAAAAGTCGAGCTCGCCGTAACAAGCAGCTGCGAAATTTGAAGAATCTCCTCGAGAGTTTCTTCGTTCAGTATTTACTCGCGGCGGCGCCAGGGGAGATTAAACCCGACCCTCCCCGTAGAAGAAGAGAGAGGTCGTGGACGCCTCAACCTCCTGCTCTCCCGAATTTGCCGGCTCCTGAAGAGGTTCCCCAGGAGGCGAATAATTCCGGAGAATCGGCCCGCTCTTTGAGTCCCCCTCACGTTAATGAGCCCGCAAGAGAATCCGAACCTGAGTCGGAGCAGTTCCGCCTTACGACTTCTTCCTATTCACCAGATATTTCCGTTCACTCTCCAGGAGCTGCACCTAGAGCATGCTCCTCTCCTATCCCGTCCCCGATTCCTTATCCTGGGGAGGCAGAGGAGGTCGGCTCCTTCGCTGAAGACGATACCGTCTTCTGGCAAAAGTCTGACGGCCCGGAGCCTTCCCCTTCCCCCGCCCCGAGTGTGGAGTTCCTCGGTGAGCAAGAGGAACCTAGAGTGATCGTAGATCCTCTCCTCGAGCTTCTCCTGAGGACTTGCACTCCGTGGACGGATTCCGTCCCAGAAAGGGCCTTCACCATAGACCCTGATTCCTTTGATCCTGAGGAGATCAGGAGAGAGGCCAGCAGGGCATCTCCTGACCAAAATATCCTCATATTCTATCCCGGGGTAGAACACCCTTTCCTAGCTCCGATCAGGTTGATCGATCGGGTATTTCCGAGATCTTCGGCCAGGATCTCGGAGATCATCGAGATAGACCTTGAATAATTTGTTTATAAATTCTTGTTTTTTTTTCTTTCTTTAATTCAATTTAAATATATTTTTATGTAAATTTATTCCAATTACTTTTGTCTGTACATCTACCTTTCCAATTAAAATATTTATTATGTTGCTCAGAATAAATTTTTCGTTTTGTAAGTTTGAAATTTAATTACTTGATCCTTTATATCAATTGATTTTTTTTTGTTTTAAATAAAAAAATGAAAAAGTTAGATTTTAGTAATTGTTGAATATCCCCTTTAGATCCATTTGTTGCGAAATCATCTCCGGTTCTTTCCCTGGGAATAAGAAGAACATTCTTTCCTTCAAAAGAACCATAAATCGCGCTAACTCAAACCTACGGTCTTTTAAATCCATTACTAGCGCTTAATACGTGACGCTGAACTGTGCTCGTCGCGCAAGGCTCGGCTGTTACGTCATACTCCTAATCTTTCCCGCCTCCCTACCTGTTCTCGAGTCTCTACCTAAGCTCATGAAAAGAGGACAACCAATCTTGAAATTATTTTTCCACCCCTGACGTAACGTACAGCTGATTTTTGGGGGCTCGTCCGGGATAGTGAGCGTGGTTTTTCGCAAATGGAGACCAGAGCAAAATCTGATAAAGAAGAAGTAGATAAAAACTATAAAGCTGCGGTAGAACAACCGTCTAAACCAAAACAGACACAAACTCAGATACACACCTCGACACCTACTGTGTCTAAAAATCCACAACCTAAACAACCTACTCCTTTACAAACCATCACTGAACGCGTATCTACTCCTTTGCCTGATATTTTCGAGGTAACGGAAGGATCCACAATTAAATTAGACGATACCCGAATACCCCTGGCGCCAAAGCGATTACAAGCGTATTATAGTAAAATCGAACCTGTAGTAGAACCTAAGAAAATGGCGAATACAAATCCGTTCGCCACATTAAAATACGCGGTAGAGGCGGTTCCCTTCTTTGATGGCAAAAACATCTCCATAAATTATTTTGTGGAAGGATGTGAGGAGGCAAAGAATATGTTGCCTTCCAAAGCCGAGGAACAATTCGCGAAAGTAATTAGAACGCGGATAACAGGCGAAGCTCGACAAACGATCCAGGGGGTAGAATTTGATACCGTGGCTCAATTAACCAAATTTTTAAAGAACATTTTTGGACAAGATAAAAATGTTTATCAACTACAGGGGGAATTGGGTAGAGTATATCAAAAAAACGAAGAAGACGTAATCACGTATGCTAACAGAGTGAGACTTCTAGGAAACAGAATAATGGACGTGCACAAGAGAATGATTGATGATTATGAGCAACTAGCTGAAATTAGGAATACTTTAGAAAAAGATGTATGCAAATGTTTTATACGAGGATTAAAAGCAGAAATAAAACAAAGGGTAAAAAGAGATTTAAATGTGCATGAAACCGTTAAAGATGCTCTGAATATAGAAAGAGAGCTACGTGAAATTACCGAAATACGACACGGTAAAGTCTCAGCCACCCCTAAATCATCAAATATAGATCGTTCGCGGGAAATTTGCCAGTTATGCCTCAAAGAAGGGCATGTTGCCTCAAATTGCAGGAAGTTAACAGTACAAGCCGGGAACCATTTTAATGACCCAAACGAGATTTTAATTTGTCAAATTTGTAAAAAACGCGGACATAGTGCCAAAAAATGTCGGTTACGCGAAACAAATAACTGCCGGTTTATAAATTTAATACAAGAAAATAAATTTAATTGCCAAATCTGTAATAAACCCGGTCACAATGCAAGAAATTGCAGATTTAATAACAGCAACAATAATAGTAATAATCAAATTAGAACAACGTTAATCTGCCAGTGGTGCGACAAATCGGGGCACACCGCAAATAATTGCTGGAAAAAACAGCAGGAATCAAGAATAATTGAGCATAAAACACGAATAACATGTCAAATATGCGAAGGGTTCGGTCATTCAGCCAAAGAATTCCGAAATAATGTGGGGCAAAACAGCTCTAAAGAGGTAGAGCATTGCCGCTATTGTAAAAAGGAAGGGCACACGTTAGATAATTGTGAGTTAAGAATTGCTAACAATAAAAGGCGTGAAGCAATAGGTGCGGGAAACGCCAGTGGCCCCTCAAAGATGGGTGTGCAGCAGGGGTCCGGACGGATCTCACACCCAGTGGTAACTCTCCGGAAATGAGTCAAAGAATAGAGCCCGAAATTCGGCCGGTCACTGTAAACTTAGATAGGCATAGTCATGTACCTACAATTCAGGTAAAATTAAATAATCAAAGTCAAAACGCGACCTTTATGTTAGATACAGGTTCAGGACCGAATATAATTAAAGAAAATTTAATTTCCGACAAAATTAAAATTGATTACGGAAATATCTTAAGATTGAACGGTATAAATGATTATCCAGTATATACTCTCGGTAGAGTAGTAATTCCATTATTTAAAAAACAAGTAATCTTTCATATCGTATCAAAAAATTTTCCCATTTCTCAAGCTGGAATATTAGGTAATGATTTTTTCAAACAAACAAATTCGCGAATAGACTATGCTAAAGGACATTTAAAAATATCGGGGGAAAGAATTTCATTTTCTACTTCCGAAACAATTACCGTTCCACCGCAGGCCGAATCTCTATTCTTTGTACAAATTTCAAATCCAGGGATTGAGGTCGGATATGTACCGCGAATGAAAGTCGTCCACGGTATTTATCTGGGAGATACCGTCGCCACCAATGAAGACGGAAAAGCTTATTTAAACATAATCAGTACACTGAGCGAACCAATCGAAGTTCAGGTACCTACAATACAGCTATTACCGTTAAGTGAGATGCAGGTAGGAAACATCGAGAAGAATAATAAAGAATGGCAGACCGTTGAAATGTCACGAGACTCCGAGGTCAATAAAACCTGTGACGGAGTAAATCACGATAGCAACGATCTCTGTCATCAAAACTTCATCGATGGAAAATTTCTCGAAGACAAAATCCAGAAGAAAATTAAAAAGAGAGAGGAAAATAAAATAAAAATTACACAGGAGAAGGATGCTAAGACATCGCCTGGTAAAAATATTAATAAAGGGGGAAATTTCCAAACCCCGTTCAAAAATAAAAAATGTAAAAATTTAATTGCCCAGGAAAAGGATGCCAGGACATCGCCGGGAAATATAATAAATAAAGAGGTAAATCTCCAAGCCTCACAAATAGAATCTAAAATTTCCAAAGATTCTACTCCTGTTAATCATGAGGAGGGAAATTTCCAAACCTCACTACGTGATCTGACCTCCTGCAGAAATTCTGAAATGGATCCATTGAAAAGATAAAGAATTAAAATTTCCGCGAGTCAAAGAACCCGGAAATAATGAAAATACTCCCTCTCATATTACCTTCGAAGAATTAACGAAAAAATTACATTTATATAATAAATGTAAAATTAATAATAATAAAAATCAACTAATAACAAATAAACCGTCTTCAAGAATATCAGCCTCCATGGAATAACAATCACAACAAATAATAGAAGAATCCATGATTATCTGTCCGAATAAAAGAGAAAGAAAAGATAAAATTAGTGCGCAGTGTTTAGCCATAATTAATGAGCAGGAAAATAAGCGCCTTTCTGAGATAATGAAATTACTGCGCTTAGAACATGTAAGCGCCACCGAAAAGGAAAACGTAACGGATCTCATTAAAAGGAGCCAGGACAGATTTCATATACCCGGAGAGAAGCTCACCTTCACTCAGGTACTGCAACACCAAATACCCACAACGGATGACCAACCGATTAACACCCGGCAGTATCGCTTTCCACAAAAACATAAAGAGGAAATAAATAAACAAGTGGACGAACTGTTGAAAGGAGGAATAGTAAAACCTTCGCAGTCACCGTATAATACGCCCATATGGATCGTGCCAAAGAAGGACGATTCACAAGGAAATAAACGATGGAGAATGGTGTTGGATTTTAGAAGCCTCAATGAGAAGACAATCGGAGATGCTTATCCATTACCTAACATCGTTGATATACTAGATCAATTAGGCGGTGCTAAATATTTTTCCGTCTGTGATCTAGCTTCCGGATTCCATCAAATAAAAATGGATCCGAAGGACAGCCATAAAACGGCTTTTACAACTCCGTTCGGGCATTATGAGTTCGAAAGAATGCCCTTCGGATTAAAAAACGCACCTGCCACTTTCCAGAGATTAATGGATCTCGTGTTAATGGGACTGCAGGGCCGAGAATTATTTGTATATATGGACGATATAGTCATATATGCAAAAACATTAGAAGGACACGAACGAAAATTGAACCAATTAATACAGCGGTTGCGAGAGGCGAACCTGAAATTACAGCCGGATAAGTGTGAATTTTTGAAATCAAAGGTAACTTATCTCGGTCACGTAATTAGTAAAGACGGCGTAACACCAGATCCGAAGAAGCTGGAAGCCGTCAAATCATTTCCACGACCAAAAACGCCTAAAAATATTAAACAATTTTTGGGCTTGGCGGGATATTACCGCAGGTTCATACCTAACTTCTCAAAACTAGCTAAACCATTAACCGCGTTATTAAAAAATGACACAGTATTTGAATGGACTTCAAATCAAGAGGAAGCATTCGAATCGCTGAAGCAAAAATTATGTGAAGAACCCGTGTTACAATATCCGGATTTTTCACAACCGTTTATCTTAACTACGGATGCTTCAGGAATAGCTGTAGGAGGAATTTTGTCACAGGGAATAATAAACAAAGATCAACTCGTGGCATATGCATCACGAACATTGACAGAGAATGAAGTAAAATACGACACATACGAGAAAGAGGCATTAGCGATAGTCTATTGTGTGAAACATTTTCGACCATACCTATACGGTCGAAAATTCACTTTAGTTACGGACCACAAACCATTGCTTTGGTTTAAAAATGCGCAAGATGCAAATATGCGCATATTACGATGGCGGTTGAAGTTAGCCGAGTATGACTACGATGTAGTATACAAGGCCGGAAAAACGAATGCAAACGCGGATGCATTGTCAAGAAATCCGGTGGAAGAAAAACAATGCAACATAATTAGGCCTATGAAAAAATTAAATCTGAACGATCCTAAGGATGCCGAATTAATCGCTCAAATGCTAGAAGAATCCGATAATGATAGTGAAGAAGACGACGATTACAAATTATATTTGTCAGATGAGGAGAAAATCGAAAAGGAAATTAATAAAAATGAAATAAGCAAAAATGATTCAATACCATTTACGGAACAGGAATTAAATGAATCATCACAGGAAATTGTAGAAAGAGCGTTAATTCATGATCCACCAGAGGAGCATCGAATACAAACACGAAGCCTTACAGCAAAAAAGACAAGGACAGAACTATTAAAAGACAAGGAAATCGAAAAGGAGGACGAGCAGGTAGATGAATCTGACAAGGAAAGAGAAAGCGACAGTGGAAGTGAAGATGAGAGTAAGACAGAAGAAAATAGAAATTTACCCGTTTTTACAGATATTCAGGATGTACCTAACAACATAATTGAAACACGTGATTTACTCTTCTTACGAAAAGACAATATTGCATACTTTACTGACACCGAGGGAAATCCTTTGGATTCCGCCTCACAAAAATTATTTGAGAGAAACGAACTACCGAAAATTAAAACACTTGCTTTAGGGGAAGCGCAACCGATTAAATATAAGAAATATTATCACATTATTTTACCGATCAGCGAAGGAGTCCGGGAAGGACCAACTTTAACTTTGCAATACATATCTACAGCCATAAAGAATTTGCGAATATTCTCCGACGAACTAAATCTGCAAACAGTTAGCATTGCAAAAACCGACTTAATAAACAATGTACCCTGGGGCGAAATTAAAAACCTGCTACATATAATTTTCTTAAACTCACCCACGAAATTAATAATTTGCAACGGATCAATAAAATATCCTCCCAGAGATCTCCGATCGTCAATAATCGGAGAAATGCATTGCTCACCAACGGGGGGACATCGCGGAGTAAATAAAACGTATAATAGAATTAAACATAAATACTACTGGGAAAATTTAAAACAAGAAGTTCAACTATATATTCAGCAATGTCTACAGTGTCAGTTAAAAAAATTAGTCAGGGTAAAAACTAAACAACCCATACTAATAACTGACACACCGGGAGCATCTTTTGACAAAATTGCCATGGATATTGTAGGACCTCTGCCAAGAACTGACAGAGGAAATGAATATATTTTGACCATGCAAGACCAGCTGACAAAATTCTGCATGGGCGTACCATTACAAAATCAGACATCCGAAACAATAGCTGAAGTATTGGTAGACAGATTTATCTGTGTATTGGGCGCCCCAAAGGCAATTTTAACCGATCAAGGAAGGAATTTCGTGAGCGAATTAATCAAAAAGGTGGCGGAAATATTTAGAATACGAAAATTTCGTACGACGGCATTTCACCCGCAATCAAACGGCTCGTTAGAGAGGTCTCACCATGCTCTTGGCGAATATTTAAAGCAATACGCCAATGAACAAAAAGAATGGGACAAATGGGTCGGACTCGCCATGTCCAATTATAATACTTGTGTACATGAAGCGACAAAACATACACCATACGAACTAGTATTTGGAAAAATAGCCAGAGTACCGACGGACGAACCACTTGGTCCGGAAGAAAAATTAGCCAATTACGATGATTATTTGATAAGCTTAGTTAGACAAATCCATAATTTGCAGGTTAATGCCTTCAAAAATGTAACTGAAGCAAAAGAAAAATCTAAAAAACATTACGACAAGAAAATAAATCCGAAAATTTTTAAACCCGGCGACTATGTATTTTTATTGAAAGGGCCAAAGCCAGGAAAATTTGGAGATCAATACACCGGACCACACGAAGTGCTCGAAATATTGAATAAAAATAATGTAAAAATTAAAATTAAGAAAAATACAAAGGTGGTGCATCCAAATCGACTGAGAGTCTCGAATATCAAACCTAATTAGAAAAAGTAATAAAAAGAGAGAAAATATATAAATAAAATAAAAAAAATAAAAAAATATATATAAAAAATTTATATATATATATAAAGGAGCAACACAGCAAAACAAATATAATAAATAAATAAATAAAAATACATACATATACTATAGTAGGTACATGTGAATTTTTCACACTATTTCAGATGGGACAAACGCTTGGGTTAATCCTAGCGATCCTAAGCACAATAATTTGCAAAACGAGGACCATAATAGGATACGATTGTGGTTCTGCTGCTGCCAATCTGACGACGCTCTCCTTGATTGATGTCGAAGAGTGTGATATACCACCCAAGTATACCTACAACTATTGCAAATAGATAATTTTAAAACTGTAAAATACAGTGTAAAGTGGAAATAGACCGCACAGTAAGGAGATGCGGCATGTTCTCACATACGAGTGATGTGCGAAATGGCAAATTTTCATACATCCATGAAGTATCGCGAGACTCATGTAAGCGCATGCAAAATGACGGATTACTCATTATCAGCGGAACTTTAATTACGAGGATAAGAACGAACTCTACAGTCAGCCGTCCGATAATATTAGCTGGAAACGTAGATAGCGAGGGAGAATGCGCAGGATCTTCATAGTCCGATCCTTATGGCACTTACAAGGAGAGGTTCCCAAGTGCCAACGCAGTTTTTGAATGAGCTTTGGCATGGTAGTAGAGAGGGAAAATATAAGATTACGCGTCGACGATTAGGTGCAGATACGCAATAGTTTTTGAGAAATCAAAGTTTAAAGTTTTCCGAGCGCGTTATGTACAGATGTTACGACGAGTTTTTCAATAGTGTTCGGTTGGTCGTACGGTGAGCGCCTCAGACTCACAGTTCAAAGATCGTGCGTTTGCGTCCCGTAATGTTACTTTTTTGAAATTTTTTTTTATTTAAATAATTGTATTTTTTTAACTTTAGATAATTAATTTTTATGTCTTAAGTAATTTAATATTTACATTGTTAATTAAAAAAATAAAAAAATTTTTTAATTAATAAATTTTCCCTTAATCAATTTTTGTTTCTAAAAATTATTAAATAAAATTTAACCGAAGGTTACATCTTGCTACGACTTTAAACTTAAAATGATAGCTGTTAATAATTGTTTAAACCAGTTTATCTAGGCGGGCCGATCGTAACCGCCTGTCTCGCCCCGCGCGCCATCACTTTTCTTATCAATGATCGAGAACGCAAAGATTGGGGACTACCGATAGATAGAGCGTCTCCGCGCGGTGTAGGGGGGCAGTAAGTTCCGCCCAAAAGACATAATTGTCAATAATTATTATCTCGCTTAATATTACTCGGAATAAAAAATGATAAAAGACTTTTCGTCTTAAAATGATGAGATCTACCTAGTTCCAAAGTTTGTCTACATGACTTTGGGACACCCTGTATATACAGGGTGTCCCAAACAATGTGTCACTCTTAAAAACTATGGGTAGAAAATTGAAATCTAAGACGAAAAGTCAAATGCAATTTTTAAAAATTCTCAATAGTTTTCGAGAAAAAAATTAAAATATATAAAATGTATAGACGTAAGAGTGACAAGGAAGCTGCGCGTGATTGAGCGCGACAGACGACGGCGCCATTTCTAACCATTCGCCTGTCGCGCTCACTCACGCGCAGCTTCCTTGTCGCTCATGCGCTAGACAAATTAATTTTTTTTTCAATAATGGTTACGAATTTTACAAATTCGAAAAGGACTTTTCGTCTCCAAATCTGATTCCTTACCCACAGTTTTAATATTGCTAATAATATTTCGGACACCCTGTATAAAAAAAAGAATATTATTATATTTTTTTTTTTTTTTTCTCTGGGAATTCTGCTTATAGGCTAGGAGTATCACTCCCTTGAATTCTATCGGTATATTCTCCACAACCCATTTTAATGAGTAATTCGGTTAGATCGCGTTCAGCGAATTCGCTTTCCTGGTCGATAGAAGAAAACAATATTATTAATTCTTATTATCGCATATTCCTGGGTGGTATTTGTCATAAAAACATGTACATGTAATTAATAAAATAAATAACTTTATAAAAAAATATATTATTACATTTTTAATTATTTTTTCTTTTTATATAAAATTATAATAATAAAATAAAATGTATAATTATTAAAGTTTACACCAAAAAAAAAAAAAAAAAAATAATTAAAAAAAAAAAATACGTAACGTGAATCAAACCAGTGATTCCGCGCTTACTAGACTTGAGCCGCCCGCTCTGGACTACTACGCTGCTTCGAAAGTAAGTATAACTGTTCTGTACTTATAGATATACGAAATATTTAAACTAACTTTCTCTCTTATTTTTGAGTAGTGCGTCGAATGGCTTTACCAAGTATCTCTAGGAACACCAATCTTCAAACCCTGCAAGTTTGAAGAAAATCGGTGTTCCGTTGAGCGCGACCTCCCCTTGTTAGTAAGAGCCTCGATAGTTCTGTGGGTGCGGATTTGCCTGCACCTCGACAGATGACGGTACCGGTATCACCTGCGGCCGGCCGTCGGCGCAAGCAAGTGATAGTGCCGCGCACTATCTTCTCCCTTGCCTAGCAACAGCCCGGCTTGGCAACGGGACCCTGGACCTTATACCTTCTAGAAGCCTTTTTCGTCAGCTTCCGCTGACGCAGCATTGCATCAGCTCGGATGATGCACCGGGAAGTCCCGTCTTTAACAAAGGGCTGATAAGCCACAAAGAGACTTCCTCTCGCGCTTCCTTGCTGGCGACGCGTCGGAGCGTCAGTCCAGCACTCGAAGTCGTTCCGCGCGCACGCGACGAATTCTTATAGTTTATATTGAGTCTTTGTATTCCTTTTTACTTTGTCATTTTCTTGATTCCTTTTGTATTGATCTTGAATTACACTTTATTGTTATTTTCTATTTCTTGGGTTATTTTGCTACACATCCTGCGCGTTTCCTATCCCGCGAATTAGTGAGATTTCCCAAATTGGTGACCCCGACGTAATCTGAGTGTTCCGTCGCCCAAGTGACAATTTGTTTTGACTTGACTCCAAGTTATTTGTGCGCGAGTTCGTGTGAACATGGCCAACATGCTCACCCCGTCAAAGGAGATGTCCTCCGCTGAATCGGACCAGCCTGCGACAGGCGAGGCTGCCTCGGCCGATTACGTCGACCTGACTCGTAACGACGGGCCAACGGCTTCCCCTCGTGCGGCTCAATCAACGCCTCACGCGGCGCCTCCGCCGCCGCGCGTGCCTGGCACTCATCCGGAGGAAACTTCGGAGCTGGCAGCTAGCTGCCGACTTCCGGCCTTTTGGAAGGACAACCCGGAGTTGTGGTTCTTCCAGGTGGAAGCCACCTTTCAAATCCACCGCATAACCGCCGATAGCAGCAAATTCAACATGGTGGTTGCCAAGCTCGACGTCGACAGCCTCCAGGAGGTGGCCGACATCATCAAGAAGCCTCCTGCCTCCGGCAAGTACAATCGCCTTAAGGCATCAATTCTTGACCGCTTAAGCGATTCCGCGGATCGCCAGTTGCGGAAACTTCTAACTCAGCTAGAGCTGGGTGACAGAAAGCCGTCCCAGTTGCTTCGCCATATGCGAACTCTGGCTGGCGACAGGGCCACCGAGGCCGTGCTACGCGTCAAGTGGCTCGATTTACTTCCGGCTAGCTCGCAGAGACTTTTGCGTATTTTTCACGCGTCAACGCTCGACGAACTCGCGACCGCGGCCGACGAGATGATGGACAATGGCTCTCAAGTCATGGCCATCTCCCAGCCTCCGAAGAAGATTAAAACCGAAGTGTCAACTACGCCTGTTTCTACGTTCTCCGAAACTCCGTCTCCCTCGTCCGAACGCAACCGCGTGCGATCCGAGGATTCGCCCTCCTCTGCCGCCGATCTGGCCGACGCGATTCACGCCTGTCGCGTTTCGCTCGCGAAATTAATTACTTTGAATCGCAATATTTTTGACCTAATGAAGGCCGATCCTCCTGCCGAGCGCCGCTCTCGCTCGCGCGAACGTCCGCGATCGCGTTCTTTATCATCTTTGTCGACGCCTCCCAGCACGCGCGTGGACAAAGTGTGCTATTATCATCGGCGCTGGGGAAAGGCCGCGAAAAACTGTCAGCAGCCTTGCGATTTCCAGGCTGCCTCGTCTCCGGTACCCTCGGGAAACTAAGCTTTCCAACGTCGCAGGCGGTCCACGTTGGCAAGCTGAACTCTGAAAACCGCCTTCATGTGCTAGATCGTCGTTCGCGTTTATTCTTTCTGGTGGATTCCGGTTCCGCCATCTCTCTTCTGCCGCGCTCGTCTTGTGAAGACTCGCGCCCGTGCGGACTCAAACTCTTTGCGGCAAACGCGTCGCGCATCGACACCTTCGGACAAAGACATTTGAATCTCAATCTCGGGCTTCGTCGCGACTTCGAGTGGGATTTTACGATAGCTGACATCTCTACGGCTATCCTGGGAGCGGACTTTCTCTCCCATTACGGACTCATCGTGGATTTAAGGAAGGAACTTCTGCAGGATCCGCTGACATCGCTGTCCGTCAAGGGATCTCAGCTTCCGGCCTCCTTCTTCAACATTTCGCCGATTTCTCGGGAACAACTGCCGACCGGCTCCATTGCGCGAGACTACGAGAAGCTCATCTCTAGTTTTACCGACCTCACGGCGCCCTCTTCCGTCGTCTTCGTGGACATCAAGGAAGCAGTGCAGCATCACATCTGCACCCAGGGGCCCCCGATCTCAGAACGACCTCGCCGTCTGATCGGTGAGAAATTGGCCGCAGCTCGCAAGGAGTTTAATACCCTCCTTGCCAGGGGCATCATCCGTCCCTCGGCTAGTCCTTGGGCGAGCCCGCTGCACCTTGTGCCCAAAAAGACTGGAGACTGGAGAGCTACGGGGGACTATCGCAAGATTAACTCCGTCACAATACCAGACAGCTACCCGCTGCCCATCATAGAAGACCTGTTGCAGGAGTGTCACAACAGCACTGTCTTCTCCAAGGTAGATTTGCAGCGGGCCTACTACCATGTGCCTGTGGCTCCAGAGGACGTCCCGAAAACAGCGGTGACAACGCCTTTCGGACTGTTTGAATTCCTGGGCATGCCGCTCGGCCTGCGGAATTCTTCGCAAACCTTTCAACGCCTTATGAATCGGCTGCTGGATCACCTGCCTTTCGTCAAGTGCTACTTAGACGACGTTTTGGTTTTCTCCAAAACTCATGAACAGCATCTCGTTCACCTTAAGGAACTGTTCACTATTCTCCGCTCTGCCAAGCTTGCAATTAACTTGGAAAAGTGTCTCTTCGGGAGAAACAAAATCGATTTTCTCGGTTTCACCATCTCCAGTAACGGATACGAGCCTCCGGAGGCCAAGGTTCAGGCAATCAAAGACTTCCCTCGGCCAGAGTCACTTGAGCAACTCCGGAGATTCCTGGGAATTCTGAATTTCTACAGGAAATGCATTCCACATGCGGCGGATCATCAGGCACCTCTCACCGAGCTTCTCAAAGGAGCCCCTAAAAAGTGCAAGAAGCCTATCGTCTGGTCTACGGCTTTGGACGAGGCTTTTCAGAAATGCAAGGAAAGCATTTCTCGTGCGTGCAGGCCTTCGTTCTTCAACCCCGAAGCACCTCTTCGCCTAACAACGGATGCTTCAACAACTGCGATCGGATCTTCTCTGGAGCAATTTTCCAGCGGCGCCTGGACTCCGCTGGGATTCTTCTCCAGAAAACTCAGCCCAACAGAACGCAATTACAGCACTTACGATCGTGAGCTCCTCTCGATCTTTGCTTCGATCAAGTTTTTCCAACGCTTCCTGGAAGGACGGAAATTCTCGATCAGGACCGATCACAAGCCTCTGGTGTACGCAGCAGCGCAACGTTCGGACAAGGCTTCGCCTCGGCAAGTCAGACAGCTAGACTTCATTCTTCAATTCAATGCGGAAATTTCGCACATCAAAGGAGAACTCAACCCTGTTGCTGACGCCCTGTCACGGACTTGTACCATCTCTATGCCTACTCGAATTGACGCTGGCACCATCGAACGAGCTCAATTCTGCGACGACGAGCTGCCCACCATTGAAGAGACTACTTCACTGAAGCTTCAAGATCTCACCATCGACGGTCACAAGATAGCTTGTGACGTGTTCAACGGCATCGTTCGCCCTTACTTACCTGAGCCTCTACGTAGAACGGCATTTGAGGTGCTTCACAACCCGGCACATCCGAGCATACGAGCTACCACAAAATTGCTCGTTTCCAAGTTTTGCTGGCCCAACATCAAGAGAGATGCCTCTCTCTGGGCGCGCTCCTGCGAGGCCTGTCAACGCTCGAAGATAGGAAAACACAACCGTACCGCTCTTGAAGAGTTCGATTGCCCGGATAATCGATTCGAGCACGTGCACGTCGATCTCATCAAGCTTCCTCTGTGCCAGGATTTTCAATACTGTCTTACTATTATAGACAGATTCACGAGATGGCCCATGGCTATTCCGCTCAGGAATATGACAGCTGATACTGTCGCGGATGCCTTCTTCAACCATTGGATCTGCCAGTTTGGAACTCCGCTGACCATTACCTCGGATCAAGGGACGCAGTTCGAGTCATCCCTCTTCAGCTCTCTCGCTCGGATCACTGGCTCCAAACGGATCAGGACAACGCCCTATCATCCGCAATCCAACGGGATGATCGAACGCTTTCATCGGACCTTGAAGGCGGCCCTGATGTGCAACAATCAGCGGCCTTGGCCAGAAGTCCTCCCAACCGTACTTCTTGGCTTGCGGACTGCTATCAAGAAGGACCTCCAGGCTTCTCCATCGGAGATGCTTTTTGGGACGACTCTACGCGTACCAGGAGAATTTTTCACCTCTCGTTCTCTTTCTGCTAATCCCCGTGTCTTTCTCAATAAGTTTCAGAACCTCATGCAGAATATTCGCCCGGTTCCGGCTTCAGACCATTCTTCAAGACGCCCGTTCCAATTTCGAGACTTGGAAACCTGCTCTCACGTCTTCAAGAGAGTGGACACCATCCGGCGACCTCTTGAGCCTCCTTACACCGGACCGCATCCAATCGTCTCTCGCCTCAACCCCAAGGTCTTTGTCATCCTTGTGGACGGCGTTGAGAAAACAGTCTCAACGGATTGCCTGAAGCCCGCCTTCTCTGATGTCGGCGACGCTGAAAACGAATCAACCTCCGCGGATCCGGACAGTGCCTTATCAGCTCCTTCACCACCTTCAAGGACTGTGACTTTCGCTTCTCCCTCGGAGCAGCTCTCTAGGGGCGGAGTGGATGTGGGTGCGGATTTGCCTGCACCTCGACAGATGACGGTACCGGTATCACCTGCGGCCGGCCGTCGGCGCAAGCAAGTGATAGTGCCGCGCACTATCTTCTCCCTGCCTAGCAACAGCCCGGCTGGCAACGGACCCTGGACCTTATACCTTCTAGAAGCCTTTTCGTCAGCTTCCGCTGACGCAGCATTGCATCAGCTCGGATGATGCACCGGGAAGTCCCGTCTTTAACAAAGGGCTGATAAGCCACAAAGAGACTTCCTCTCGCGCTTCCTTGCTGGCGACGCGTCGGAGCGTCAGTCCAGCACTCGAAGTCGTTCCGCGCGCACGCGACGAATTCTTATAGTTTATATTGAGTCTTTGTATTCCTTTTTACTTTGTCATTTTCTTGATTCCTTTTGTATTGATCTTGAATTACACTTTATTGTTATTTTCTATTTCTTGGGTTATTTTGCTACACATCCTGCGCGTTTCCTATCCCGCGAATTAGTGAGATTTCCCAAAGTTCTGTCGCAACCGGGGGTCGCGAGTTCGCGTATAGCGCGTACGAAGCTCGGGACTCAACCCAATTAAATTTTCTTCGCGTTTCCGTTGGTCCTTGCGAGTTTTCGGCGCTACTGGATTCGGGATCCAGCCGGACCTTCCTCGGGGAGGAAGCCGTGGGGGCGCTAGAAAAACGCGAAATCAAAATTGGCGGAAAGACCGGGAATCGAGTGATCACTGCCACCGGTCAAATCGCGAGCGTCCAAGGGGAAGCCGCGATACCGATCACTTTGCGGGACGAGACGCGGCAATTGAGCGTCTGCTCGTTAGCGTCATTGGCGTTACCGTGCATTTTGGGCACGGATTTCTTAACGGCATTCGGGTTGGTGATAAATTTCGCGACGCGAAAATGGCACTTCGTCAATAATACCACAACGAAATATCGCTTTGAGCAGGGCGAGGCGCCCATGCTCGTGAAACCATGGCGTTCCTTGGGAAGGAAGCGGCCGAACGGCGGGATTCGGGCGATTCCAGGGGAGTCGCACCGAAAGTCGGGAAACGCAGCGTCTCCAGCTGATTCGCGGGGGCGAACGGTATGGGTTCCTCCGAGGCGGGGGAAAGAGGCGCGAGCGGATGCGGGTTTCGCGTTATGCTGTGGTTTTAGCGAGTTCTCGCCCGACGAAGGGAAGATGCTCGCCGAATTTTTGGCTTCCGAGATCCAGGGAGATCCGGAAAGGCCTGGTGCCACGACGCTCGTGGAACACAAAATCGACGTCGGGAATAACGCGCCGATAAAACAGCGATACTATCCGGTTTCGCCTAAGATTCAAGAGGCTATTTACGCGGAAGTCGATAAAGTGCTCGAAGCGGGAATAATAGAGCCGTCAAAAAGTGAGTGGTCGACGTCGATAGTAATGATTAAGAAACCGAACGGTAGCTATCGATTCTGTTTAGATTTTCGGAAATTAAATAGCGTTTCGAAGAAAGACGCGTACCCATTACCGTACATGAACGCGATTCTAGATAAATTGAGAGCCGCGCGTTATATCTCAACGATAGATTTGAGTCAGGCGTATTTCCAGCTTTTGGTCGAAAAAGAAAGTCGCGAACTTACGGCGTTTATCGTGCCGGGACGTGGATTATACCACTTCACGAGGATGTCGTACGGATTAACGGGAGCGCCTGCGACTTTTCAACGTTTGTTAGACAAATTAATCGGGCCGGAAATGGAACCTCACGCGTTTGCGTATTTGGACGACATCGTGGTTGTCACACGAACGTTTAAAAACCATTTAGTGTGGCTCGGAAAAGTTTTCGCGAAGATTCGTGAAGCGGGACTTACAATAAATCCCGAGAAAAGTAAATTTTGCCGCTCGCAGGTAAAATATTTTGGTTTTTTGGTGCAAAATGACGGTTTGAAAGTCGATCCGGATAAAACGGAAGCCATTCGGAATTACCCTTCGCCGCGAAATATTAAACAATTACGGCGTTTTATCGGTATGGCGTCGTGGTACCGGCGCTTTATTCCGCAATGTGCGACCGTTCTCGAACCGTTGACGCGTCTTCTCAAGAAGAACAACTCTTGGGGTTAGGGGATGCTCAAGGCGGCTTTTGAGCTAGTAAAAGAACGGATTACCACCCCGCCTACACTCGCGTGTCCAGACTTTTCGGAACCGTTTGTGTTACAGACAGACGCGAATTCGGTAGGTCTCGGGGCCGTAGTGACGCAGGATATCGACGGAATAGAACGGGTAATAGCTTTCGCGAGTCGTGCATTGTCAAACGCGGAGACGCGATACTCTACAACCGAACAGGAGTGTTTCGCGGTTGTGTGGGCCATAAAAAAATTTCGCCCTTACTTAGAAGGATATTCTTTTCGTGTAATAACGGATCATAGCAGCCTCCGGTGGTTGCATAATTTGAAAAATCCAACGGGAAGGCTAACGCGATGGGTCTTAGAACTTTTAGAGTATGATTACGTTGTCGAACATCGTAAAGGCGCGATGCACCACGTATCGGATGCATTCTCGCGAATTCCGGAAAGAGACGGAGATCTCTGTGCTGTCGCGGTCGAAACGGACAAGTGGTACGACGCGAAGAAAGCGGAAGTCACGGCAGAGCCACAAAAACATATCGGGTGGCAAATCGCAGACGGGGAATTATATTTTCGGAAACCTCGCACAGAGATATCGCAAGCCGTGACGGACCTAGATCAGTGGAAATTTGTGGTACCGCAAAAAGATAGGATCGAAATCATTCGCGAAAATCACGATCCACCGCAGGCGAGACATCTCGGAATCGAAAAAACGTATCGTCGAGTCGCGACGCGATACTACTGGCCTCGCATGCACAAAACGATCGTGAATTACGTGCGTAGGTGCGATACTTGCCAGAAAACGAAAGTCGAACAAGACGTACCGGCCGGATTGATGGGACGACGCGTTATAAAAGCCCCGTGGACCGTAGTCGCCGTGGATATTATGGGACCGCTACCGATCAGTAAATCGGGTCAGTCGTATGTGCTCGTATTACAGGATCTTTTCACGAAATGGGTTGAGTGCCGACCACTCCGAAAAGCGACAGGACCAAAAATTCGGGAAGCTATCGAAAATTTAATTATCTTTCGATGGGGCGCACCGCGCGTATTACTCACAGACAACGAAACGGAATTTAATAATCGAGATATTAAAGAACTCACAAACAAATACGGCCTCTATCATTCAACTGTTCCGCCGTATTATCCACAGGCTAATCCGGTCGAGAGAATAAATCGCGTTTTAAAAACCATGATTACCGCTTATTTAGAGAGAGATCACCGCGAATGGGACGTACATATTAATGAATTTCGTTTCGCATATAATTCGGCGCATCACGAATCGTTGCAAACTACGCCCGCGTTCCTCAATTTTGGGAGGGAACCGCAACCGGTAGGAATTAGGCTCGGAAAAACCGAAGCGGACGTACAGGTTGAGTCTACAGAGTTCGAAAAATGGAAAGAGCGCATGGAGCGCATTCAACTTTTACGGGAATGGATTATTGAAAATTTAGAAAAGGCTCAACAAAAGCAAGCGCGATATTACAATGCTCGGCGTAAAGATCGCCAATTTAATATCGGCGATCAAGTTCTTAAGAGGCAACATGTTTTATCGTCGGCCACGCAACACATTGCAGCCAAACTCGCAACCAAATTTCACGGCCCGTTTGCCATAACAAAAGTTTTGTCGCCTGTCATTTATGAACTCGCGGATCAGTCGGGAAATGTAGCCGGAAAGATTCATGTTAAAGATTTGAAACCCTACGTACTCTCGTCTACCCTTTAGGCCAATAAAAAACGATAGCTACCGGACCCGCCATGGAGGACACGGAAAAGAGAGGACAACAAGCCGACATAATATACCTGATGGTACAGGTACTGGGAAACGAGTCGGGGTTCTGGGAGCGCCTGGAAGAGGTGGTTCTACAGCACCGGGACGGCCGCCCGTTGTACCCGGGCCCCGGAATACTTCGCTGGCTGGGACACACCGGGGTGGTGAGCCTGCGGACCAATAGAGTGGGGCCGGTGAGCGCCCGAGTGTTGGGTGGCGTCGGCGAGGGCGAGACGCAGACGGAGGGCGTCGGTATTCCCGTCGCCACGCAAACTCCTCCGGAGTGGGGAGAGGAGATTGTCCGACAACGTCCCCGGACGATTGGGGCACTCACAGTAGCGACGCAGGTGGGTGAGCCCTTCAAGGACCTGCGAGAGAATCGGGATCGGGGGAGGACACTGTCTCCCCCGGCGCGCCGAGAAGACCTGAAAGAGTGTCCACCGGAGGAAGAAAAACCCACTTGCAAGGTCGAGGACAAGGAGAAACGGAAAGGCGACCAAAGCCCAACCCCAGGAGGCTCCGGGATGACTTGCCGTCCTAAGGAGCAAGAAGCCACGGAAGATGACTCCCAGAAGGCGCGACGCCGTTCACGCTCGGTACCGGGGCGGGCACGAGAGCGATGCTGGAACTGCGGTTCCAGGCATCACTTTATGCCCCGGTGCCCTCAACCCCGCGCTACCGGCTTCTGCTATCGGTGTGGGCGACGAGACGTGACGGTGAAGGATTGCCCGGACTGTGGACCCGCATGGAAGGCCCAGGGCTCCTACGTACCCGGACAGAGCAACCGAGACGAGAACCCCACGCGTCCGCGAGGTGGAAAGCCGGGAACGAGAAAGAGCGGCGACGACGTCGGACAGGAACGGTCATAGGAGGGAGGACCGAAGAGAAAAAACGGAAGAAGATCTGGCTGCGCCACCAAATATTTTTCTTTCTGTCCCCTTTTCGTTCTTTGCCTGCGTCTACGGAATGCGGAGTCGACAACGACGACATTTGTATCGGGCGTAATGCTCAAACATTACGAGGGAAAAACGATCATCTTTTTTTTTTTTGATTTTTTTTTTGTTTAGTTGTCGGATAATAAGCTCGCTTAATTTTATTTTTGTCGCGTGACCGCTTTAAATTCTCCCTGTCGTTTTGTATTTTTTTTGTGTGGTCTATTATATTTTTTTTCTTCTCTCTCCCTAATTACTTCATTTTGTTTGTGTTTGGCGGCTTGGGGGTACCATTCATTGGGCATAGCCTCCGACATCTTGTAAAAGGTTTTTTTTTATTAAATAAAAGACTCCGAAGGAGATATGCACTTGGGTACTATTCCTTTCTGTTAAAATACTGGGTCTTAGATTAAGCATAATTTTGGTGTAAGATAATCTCCGGAGACCGCCTGTTTTCCACGGCTTGAAAGTATCAGGCGAGAAGGGGGGTTGCGGGTGGAGGACCCCTGATATGCTCCCTCTTGGCGTGGGGAGTTGTGACGTGGCGGCTTTGGCTGCTTTGTCGCAGCTCCCGCGGCCGTCACAGCGCGGCGGCGCTGGACGAGCCGCGATAGCATAGAGAGCGGAAGGGGGTCGCGGGAATCTCCGGAGGGTCTTTATTTTGTTTTAAGGCGATAATTAACAATCGCGGTGATGAATTTTTGTTGCTACCGTATGTTGTCGAGATTACCGACTACCTTTACCGCGGAAGGAGCGAGAGGAGCGGACCGTATGCGGAGGCGCGAACGGCGGGGTTAGATGATGACCGGATACGAGCCCGGGATGGGAGGCCACCCATTCTGAGGGCCTTGGAGGAAACTCGCCGCCTACGCATCTCCGCGCCGGAAAAAACCCGCGAAGAAATTAACACGACCGCGAACTATTTGAAGCTCGCGCCAAACTATTAGTAGCGATAGGGCTCTGTGAGGGCAGCGGCTCCCGCGGGAAATCGGCAACGTAGCGCGCGAAAAATCGCGAGACGCGAGAGTGGGGATACGCCGAGCCTCGTGCCGAAAATTCGCGCGGTCCTCGCTCTCTTCCGTGTAGGCAGGCAGCGTAGGCGGACAAAAAGACGATAGCTAGGGCGAGCGAGAGAGTGTGCGACAGCGAGATTGCGAGTGAGAGAGCGACGGCGAGAGAGAGAGTGTGGGAGCGAGCGAGGACGGGAGAGGGATCGTACGAGGCCCAAGCAGCTTTTCATCGGTGAGATCTTCCACCCGCATTGCGGAAATATTATTTTGTGAAACCTTCCGCTTCCCAGGAGACCGGCGTAGGCTCAGATGAGACCTGGCCACGTAGAACGGGCACGCGGGCCCGCTAGAGTATTTGGTGGATCCTTGTCGTAAGGCAAGGACTTAACGGTAGAGAGTGGCAGCCGACGGGCGTCTGACGGCCGGTGTCCGAACCCCGCTAGCACCGGTACCGTTTATTTGCGTGATTAATTTTATAGTTTGTGAGGTTGTCGTACGTCGCGTCCGCACGGAGAGCTCTCAGCAGCAGCGGAG